>NW_020654289.1:3248516-3280822 GCF_003589595.1 Hyposmocoma kahamanoa
AATATTAAGTACTTCCCGTTGACCGTAAAAGAAACATCGATAGTAATGAAACCTGGATATCGAAGAAGGCTCACAGGTTCACAATACGCCTGAAGGTCCCAATTCGCGATGGACCACCTTGCTTAATTGGACTATGGCCGAAACCATTTCCTAAGAGGAGATCCGTTCCCAGTGGTGGGACGTATATCGGTTGACGACATAGACGACAATTAAAAAAAAAAAAAATAAAATTATATCTTCCGTATTTTACTTAAAACTAGATAATTTTATTTTCTTATTCTTTAATTAGGTTTGTGCAATGATGTATCTTTAGTTAGTCCGTTGTTCACACTTTTTCCGTTACGACGCAAGCTTATCTCTGAAGATGCCATGACATTTATTAACGACCTTGTTAGTATAAAAGACCCAAGTTCGATTCATATAGTCTTATGTCTGTCAACGTAGTGTTAAAAGATATGGATGTTTTAAAGGCCGTAAGTAATTGCAGCATTGTAATCGTTGAGTACAAATTAAAGACCTCCAGTGTCTTGTACCTGCATCTACATAAAACAATATTTTAAATATTGATAAGTTACTTTAGAACCCTATATATAACAATGTATTGGAGTATTTTTACAAAAAACAAATGAATATTATGGCAGTAAAAACATCATTATTATCATCTCGCAATTTTAACAAATGTGCAAATATATATTCGAACAAAGCTATCGATGTAGGAGACAGTAGCCCACACTAATCTTTAACTATGGTTCAACAATGTTTGAAACGATTCGAATAAAAGTTAATAATATACAATTTAATAACAAAAATATGTAAGTATGTATGTATGTTGTGGTCATGGTAATAATCCAATTTAGTAAAATTAATCGGTCTTCTACAGAGAGACCTTTTAGGACCAAAATACGAATTCTGTAGTTGCAAGATACTGCCTCGAAGACAGTTTTAAATTTCTAAATAATATTAAAGATATAACGTCCGTTAGGACTCTAAGAGATAAAATAAGTGTTTTATTTTGTTTAACTTTAGCACATAATTTTATGTTTTCAGTGCTCCAGTGCACGAAGATGAGTTCAGAGAAGAAATGGGAGGTCTGTACGAGAAGTTGTATGACCCTAGCGTCTGTGAAACTGTACACGAATGTCCAATTTCTATTTTACAATTTATGTTGTTGCTCAATAAACAGAAGTATTAACATGTTTAACTTTTTAAAGATAATGTTTTATTTAAAAAGTCAATTAAAGAGCAAGGAGATCGATATACTCTGTTTTTGACTTCTTATCTTTTTCACAATACTAAAATGTCAAACCAATGCACACTATAATATCATTAAAAAAAACTGATCTCAAAATTTGTGGAATTACATCTATTTGCCAAGGTTTATTGAGATCGGTTAACACAAAATGGGTGAAATCGAACAATTAGGATTCATCCCCTAATTTTCTACCCTGAAAGGTGGAATAATTTCTTCATCTTTGAATACTGCTAAGATATTCCTTTTCCAACACAAAAAGAATCATCGAAATCGGTTCATAAATATGTAAGAAATAGCATACCATACACAAAAACAGCGTTTTAAGAATAGGCTGCAACAAGATTTTTTCGGATTAGTAGTAAAAAAAAAAAACGTAAAAACAAAAAAAACAACGTCTATTTATTTTCACAAATTTTGGTACGTTTGGTAAGTTTGGTAATTTGGAATACATGAACAATGCTGATATAAAATCAAAGTAACTCCGTGAGTGACCGTTGAATCTCGGGTCTCGGGTCTATATTATGTATATAAGCTCAAAAAATAACTATGATAAGATATCACATTGCATATCTAGAGATTCTAGAGTGAGCACTACTATATAATAGCGAATAGTCAACAACCATAGACGTTAACTGAACAAAGTTTAACGACTAGAATATATTACTGTGGTTGAAGAATATTAAAACAATGACGATAAAATTGATAAACTTGGAAGAGTGCGGATTACAGAAATAACATTATTCCATTACAACCAGAAGAAAGATACTATCTTTTAAGTGTGGTGTAAGTAAATAAAGAATTTAGGTTAAATTCGTTTTCTAAGCCACACATACTCATTTCAGTACATCGAATGCTTGTTCACTAATATGTATAATATTTGGTATAGAAATAAATGAGACCTAGGAGAAGGGCATAAGCTACGTTTTGTTACAGAAATAAATCATGAAAGAAGTGAAAAGAAAAATTAAAGTATCTTTGGCTGACCAATAAAACTTCGAAAAGAAGTATGGTACGTACGCAGTTACGTACGTAGCAACAGTTATCTGCTCGCTAAGAGAGTTTTTTTTAATAATGATGTTATGGTTTCGGAACGATTCTGACTATGGATCTCCACCTGCTTTGCCCTAGACAAATCTCCTTCGCCCCCTCCACTCCCATTAGTTTCTTCATATATCTTAACAACAGCCGGGTTAAAAATACCAAGAATAAAGTATTTTTAACCCGGCCGTTTTTAAGGAAATCCGCAAGTTGATGGCGATATGTACGCCGAGATCTACCTCTCCCATTCACTTTCGCTCTAAAAATGTATGCCGTTAATCTACTAACATTAATTCTTTCTACACGACCAAACCATAAAAGCATCCCCCTCTGCAAATCTTCAACATTTCATTTTATAATATCAAGTGACGGGACGAACAAGTCGTGCACCTCATGGTAAGCTACACGCCTGTCCATAACAGTTGTCGTGCCACTCAGGGCTTTAGATCGCAAAGATCCGAGGGGCACTGCCACTCGCACCCGTCATCCTGAGACATAAGTTCATAAGTCCCATGTGCGTATAATTTGACCAGCACCCTTACAATTTAAAACCGGAACGCAGTAATGCTAACATTACTTCTTGGCGGCAGAACTAAGTAAGGTGGCAGTTCCCTGGTTCTTTAAAAAATCTATATTTAAAATATTTTCTTCTTTAAGTTTGCAGGCTGTTTCATGCTCACTAGAGCAATTGTCATTTATGGCTGTCAAAGTATGGTAGCTTAGGAGACAATCTTAAGAAAATCTAGGCACTATTTACTTAGGTGATAAAATAGTGTACACTCTATCAACATTGTTAGGTTTAGGTAAACACGCCTAGTCTGCTAATAACAAAATCGGTATAGCTGATGACGTCAGTAGTATTTTATAAGTCAGTAGTATGATATAACATAATATAGTAAGTATTCTATTAGGCTTTATCTTCTTCTATTATTGGTACTCTTGTGTACTTAATGTTCATAACTAAATACAACGACAGGTGATTAATAGTTCTGTCGAATGTTGGAATAGAAACTACAATTTCATGCAAAATGAAAAAATAAGTTTTTCTGATTCACAATTGGTATATTACCTAAAATGAAAACTCTTGAACTAAAACATCTAAAATGACATCCCCTCTAACATTAATTGCACTATTTTTTATTGAACAGTGCTGCCATTTTGAATGATAATCCGGTACAACTATTCCAAGAAAGGAATACTTATTTCTCAATAACGATTATATTTAAATAAGTCATAATATACAAAAACTATGTAAGCCCTACAAAATTATCACTAGTTTTTACCACAGTACATTTTATCTTCTTCCGTCATTTCCAAGTGGTTACAAGCTCCATGGTTATTAAAGTAATAAAGTAAGCAGTAGTATCGGGAAAAAAATACAATATCGACAACGAAATAGAGTAAGATATGTCTCTTTTTAAAGCTGTCTAATGCCGTTTACCTGTACACGCTCAATGATCAGGGACCTGTTGGAGAAGAATACTCATGCCATAGTAAAATAACCCAAATATAAACTCGGTCCAAAGTAACAGCGCTGCTTGTGTGTGTGCTCGCCGCGCCGCCTTAATTTGTATGGAGTTGTCCGTACTTATAATTAGTGATAATCGTATTTTTTCATATGAATGCTAAAGAAGAAAACAAAAAGATACTTTTCAGTGTAATCGCTTATATCTCATTCCATACTGAAACCAACTCCGTCGTAGCACGCAGGTTATCCATTACGATCGATCACTGCACGACGAACGCATTTGCATCGAATTATGTTCTTGTTGACTTTTGATAACGTTTTTTTAATAATATTTTTGGGTGGCGGAAGTAGATTGGAAACATATTATGTGCTATATAGGGTACGTATTCCTATACGCATTTAAAAATTTAAAAATGTTTTAAAACTAGATTTAAAGTTCTAATTGTGATCGTCTGATGTTTGCTATTGCCCGTTGTATCAACTGATCAGTGATCGGAATGAACGTTTTCTTAGTATGGATATACCCATTTCGTCATTGATGACGCCATATATGAAAAAAATTTGCCTTCCATAGCTCGTGGAGAGCTGCGGGATAGGTGAGCTCGCAAGTAAAAGGAAAGGGAGATCGTGCTAACACCAGTCTTAAGATCCATAGAATAGAATAGAATAGAATAAGCTTTATTGCACACAAAACAAATGGAAACATTACAATATATAAGTTAATGGAAATGTACAATCGGCGGCCTTATCGCTAAACAGCGATCTCTACCAGGCAACCTTACAGATTATTATAGAATTTAATTAAATACAGGTGAAGGGCAGCTAATGGTGCACAAAGCAGCAACGATACATAAATTGAACTTAATAATCTTTATAAAAACTTACTACATAAATAACATACATACACATAACTACTATACTAAATATATATCGATACATATACAATACATAGAATATACTTATGATAATATACTACTTATATATATTTTAGAATTTGGATGATAAATACTTCAACTAAGTGATAAATAATATTCCTTTACCAATTGTTTAAATTTATCAAGCGATTGGGCACGTCTTATAGTTTCCGGTAGGTCATTCCATAAGCGAGCTGCTTGGACCGAGAAAGATTTATCTAGAGCTTTCGAAGAATGGATAGGTATCTGCAGCTTTAGGTTTTCCGATGATCGCAATACACGCAAGTGAGTTTCGTGAAGGAAGGTAAAACGCTCTTTAAGATAAGCAGGAGAAGTGGGGTTAAATAGGATATTGTAAAGAAGAGAAACAGTATGAGCATTCCGGCGAAGGCGAATTGGCAACCACTTGAGTTTAGTACGAAAATCAGACACGTGATCATATTTACGTAAGCCAAATATGAATCTAATGCTAAAATTTTGGAGTCGCTCAAGTTTATTCAGTTGCTCTTCAGTGAGATTGAGGTAGCTGACATCGGCATAGTCTAATAGAGGTAAAAGAAGGGATTGTGCTAGTGAAGTTTTAGTGGCAATAGGCAGGAAATTTCGAAGTCTCCTTAAGGATGCAGCCGACGCAAACATTTTGCGACTTACTTCTTGTATTTGAGGACCCCAGCTGAGATTTCTATCAATGAGCACTCCTAAATTCTTAACGCAATCACTGACAGGCAAGTTCACACCATTAAACGTAATTGGTGGGACATGTGACCACTGTATTTTTGAAGTCATACTTGAGCTACCAAGTACAATGACCTGTGTCTTTGAAGGATTCACCCTTAACCCATAAGACCTGCTCCAGTCATTGATATGTTCCAAATCAGCGTTGAAAACATTAATGGCATTATTAAGATGATCTGGAGAGGCTTGACAATAAATTTGCAAATCATCTGCGTAAAGGTGATAGGACGAAACTATTTTTACGGAAATACAGTTAATAAACACTGAAAAAAGCAATGGAGATAGCACGCCACCCTGAGGGACCCCGGCAGTGATATCACACCAAGAAGAAAAGGAATCCTCGATGCGAACACGCTGCCGGCGACCACTCAGGTAACTGTGAAACCAGTCAATTGCCGTTGGAGATACGTTAAGAGAGCGTAATATGCCAAGCAGAATATCAAAGTCCACGGTATTAAAAGCGTTACTAAAATCGAGCAGAGAAAGAACCGTAAGCTTTCCATGCTCTATACCCGACCTAACGTCATCTGTAATGTTAACCAATGCTGTAGTGGTACTGTGGCCTGGACGGAACCCAGATTGATATGAGTTAATGAGCTTATTCTTGCATAGAAAAGTGGATAGTTGCTTGTGGACAAGGCGCTCAAAGACTTTAGACATGAAAGGCAATATAGATATTGGTCGAAATTCGGAGAAGGACACTGGGTTAGCTTTCTTGGGCAAAGGAGTAATTTGAGCCTCTTTCCATGACGTTGGAAAGATACCAGTTGTAATGGAGTGGTTGAAAATATGCGTAATGACAGGGATGATCTCATCAAGGATGGGAAGGATCATTTTGCGGCTAACACTGTCACTTCCTACAGCATCGGAGGTTATTGACATAATGCACCTCCTAACATCACAATCGGACAATTGACAGAAATAAAAAGGTGAGTGATCGAGGGTTGGAAGTGATGAAAGAAGATTCAAAGTATTAAATTTCAAAGCAGGATCAAAATAATGTGTCGAAGAAAAGTGTTTATTTAAGAGATTAATGTCGATATTATTAGATGGTGATGATTGACGTTGTTTTCCAACCCCCATCGATCTGAGAAACTTCCAAACTTTAGCCGGTTCGCCATTCTCAACAGACATATGAACGTGTTGGCGTTGTGCATTCCTACACACCTTATTACAGTAATTGCGAATTTTTACAAATTTTTCCCAGTTTACAGTGGTAGGCCTGAACTTATATTTGCTTTTGGCTGCAGCTTTTTGTTCAGAGATGCGCTTTATATCCTCAGTGAGCCACGGAGAGGGGTGGTGCTTCATTTTTACCGCACGTACTGGCGCATGCACATCGTACAAACGTATAAGACTAGAAACAAAGTTTTCCAGTTTCTCATCAACTGATTTAAAGCTCAGAAGTTGCGACCAATCAATGTCGGCGGCATCCTCGCGGAGTTTATCCATATTTATACCAGCAAAATTGCGCAGCATTAGAACTTTCGGCTTCACTTTGGGAGGACGAATTTTATATGAAAGAAAAATTAAATCGTGGTATGAGAAAGCATCAGCAGGAAATTGTCCATGCCGAGCAATAAATTCTGGAGAAGAGACAATGATAAGGTCTAGAAGAGACGGAGTACAATTTGGAAAATTATGGGTAGCATTTAATAAAGGAATGAACAAATTGTTCGACTGTACAACAGTACGAAAGGATGAGGATCGGAAATCATTTTTAAGAAGACAGGTGTTGAAATCACCCATAATTATTGCATGACTGTAAGAAGGAATAAGGTGTTCTAATTTGCTTTCAAAAGAAGAAAAGAAGTTAATGCGTGAAGATGGTGAATAGTAGACTCCTAGGAGGATTTTCAAGCGGTGAAGGGTCACCTCAATAAAAAGGTGCTCAGTCGCGCTAGTCGTCGTGGGCTGTGGCGAAATATCAACTACCGAGAACGGTATGTGTGAACGAAGATATATAGCAACACCACCCCCACCACCGACCGCGCGATCATTCCTAATAAGGTGAAAGCCTGGCAAAGAATAAGAGGTAGAAGGGAGACATGGCTTGAGCCAAGATTCGGAAACAAGTATAGCATGGATATTCTTCCAGTCAAAGTTTGCAAGCATGTCTGGGAAATGAGCCGGAATGCTTTGTGCGTTAATATGTACGACGTTGAAATTATTGGGAACATCGGAAAAACATGAACTGAGTGAATCAGCTAGAGAAGGAATACTAGAAAAGCTATCATTATCACTACTGCTTATCGATACGAAGCTGTCCGTATCGCTAAGCTCACCCAAAGACAACATAAAGAATAGTGTCAATGAAGTTAAATAAAATTGAATACTATATAAATATTATGTAATATCTATACAATATGAAAATAAATGAAATATGATAATATATATATATATATATAAAATAAAAAAAAAAAAAAAAAAAAATAATAATAATAATATAAAATATGTTAATATTAATAATAAAAGTAGTTCTATTATTTGTTGCACAACCACAAAACTGCCCACCCGCTAAAAAGTGTTCAAAATGTAAAAATAAAAGAAAACATAGAATACAAGAAATAGCATGAATTCCAGACAACAAAACAAAAAAAAACAAACAAAATAGGAACACTAATTCGTAGTGGCATAACAAAAATATTAATTGCCACAACGGGAACACAACACAAGAATTACAAACCAAAATAAACAAAAACACATTTAAAAAAAAAAAAAAAAGATAACATGAGATTAGTGTAACGAGAATAGGCTGTATAGCGTGGTCCGTTGCCTTACCCTTATAAAAAGAATGGTAAGTGACTGACATTGACAGATAACATTTACAATTAAATTTTTAGACATTAAGTTAAGAACCAAAAAACAGGTATTCCAAAAATAAATTACAAAATAAACACAATATACAACGTTCTTTAGAGGGTCAGCAAGCGGAAATTTATAAATTATGATACGAATCCCGTTACGTCTCAGCACGAACTCCAAACTCATCAATACACTACTTCTTGACGACGGCGGCCCGCCTGGGTTTCGAGGAAACCTTCTTCGGCGATTTTGCTGCAGCGACCGGCTTTTCCAACTCATTTACCTCGGTTATGTCATCGATACGTCGACGAGAGTTGTCAGAGCCGAGGGAATATATGTTGCCCGCCGCTGTCCAGCATTTATTAACACCGTACTTCTGTCGTGCCGCCATAAAAGTGCAGTGACGTGAATGAGTCAAAAACTCAGATATAGTGACACCAGAATTCTTCAATTTTGATTTCCTGAACCAAACTTGGTCACGAAGAGTGACCTCCTGGAATTTTACTATGATTGGCCGGGGTTTCCTCGATGCAGTAGCGGGCCGCCCCATCCTATGGCACCTCTTTATACCACCAAGAGAAAAGTCTCCTAGTTTCAGACTGTTTGTGGCCATCTCAACCACAACCTGAGCTGTGTCCTCATTCTCCTGCTCCGGAAGACCATGGATCATTAACATCTTCCGGCGCCCCAGCATCTCAAGATTGTCAACAGTTCTTGAAAGAGTGCGAATTTGTGTCTGCAGAGCATTGAGCGAATGGGTGACAAAAACTTTAAAAGAAGAGAAGTCAGCAGCCAAACCTGTAGCTGTAGTAGCGGATGATGTGGATGGAGATTTCTGCAGCTCTGCCTCAAAGTTGGCCATCCTAGTTTGGAACATTTCCATCATTTGTGACAGTGATTTCTCGACTTGCTCCATTTCAGTGTTCTTGCAGGAATAGGAAGGAGATAACACTTGAGCGGGTGGGTTGTAGTGTTAGTTACTATTATTGATCATAAATATAATTAAATTATGATTTATTCCAATAAAATAAATTAAAAATTAAGACTGCTTTTAAATTTCAACTTTCTGTTACAACTACCCTCAATATGCCCAAGAGCTTGACATTCATACTGCTGCTTCACATTCACATGCGCGCCGGCCACAAATAACACCACCATGAAAACTTGCGGTATCACGGCTCAATGCCGGGCGGAGGCCCATATAGATGATAAAAATTGCGAATTGAGAATGCGAACGCGAGATTTTCTTAATAAAACGTAACGTCAAACGCTGCATTTTTTAATGTCATGGCAGTTAATTCGGCTTTGGCGCAGCACAGATTGTGATGGGAAAAGAAAAAAGATACGAGCTCAGACATAATTTACGTGGCGATATCAGTGATCAATGCATATAAAATGTCTTTTTTTACTATTTATCAAATTTTTCCGGATGTTGCAGTCAGTAAACATAATTCGGTCTTTTTTCGAAATGCCCAATTTCGGATAAATATCCGAAGGGTTCTTCGCCCAGGCTTTCTGAACTACAACGGCGTGATTTATCTGCCCGCTACTAACGTGTGCACTCTTCTACTGCGAGCTACTGAACGGCAGGGAAGTGGTTTTCCAAATTAGATAGTGTAAACGGAATTCGTTTAGTGTACGCAAACTCACTACCTGATCTGGTATCTAAAATTTGCATTCTTATTCCTATATTATACGCGTAGTAAACTTTCAAACTTTTTTCTTTTATTTTCTTACCTAGCTTCTACCAGACAATAATAAACGTACTAGTAAACTAAAAACGTCTCATTCTAAACATTCAAAAATGTAGATTGTCTCATGTTTATGTTTTAAATGGCTAAAGAATTTAAATATGTAAGCTCCTATAGCAACACATCAACAATATTTTTTTTGGACAATAATTTATAGCACATACTTAATAGGAAATAGTATTTGCCACTGAAACTGCTAATATACTCGAACTACAGTAAATAATACGCATATTCAAAAATAATCACTTGCGAGAAGTCCTGGGACTTGTGGAAGGGAATGTCTACATTATTCTTTAGTTTAGCTAAATTAACTCCATCAATTCCGATCACTGCTAATAATGCTTTCAACGAAAAGCTTATTTTCAAAAATCAAATACAAAATGACTTTATTTGAATGTAATAAGAAAAGCAAGTGCAAAGATAATAGTGTCTATGACTTGGCTACAGAAGACTAAGGTATTCTGCCATAGCTAAAAAACAACGCTGAGCTAGAAGGAAAAATCTAAAATACGCCACAACAATACGCTACATAAGGTACAATTTAAAACAAACCTGCATCCCTGAACCGCTTGTCAAAATAAAGCAAGTGCAAAGATAATAGTGTCTATGACTTGGCTACAGAAGACTAAGGTATTCTGCCATAGCTAAAAAATAACGCTGTGCAAAAAGGAACAATCTAAAATATGCCACAACAACATGCTACATAAGTACAATTTAAAAGAAACCTGCATCCCTGAATCGCTCGTCAAAATAAACTTTGTAAATATTTTCGTTTAAGGCTGAGGCCAGACGAGCGTAACTTCATGAGTTGTGAGTCGCGTTTTTTTCTCTCGAAGTTTACATTTGACTGACATTCGGTTGGGGCGACTGACGAACAAATCTTATTCAGTTGCTTTTAGACATTGGTACAGGTGTTTGTATAACACAAACACTAGTGTAATGGATATATTAAAAATATTGAACATTTATCAAGCATTAGATAATGTTAGAAAAAGAAAAATAAGCTGTGTACAATTACTGTCGTCAGATAACTCATCTTGCGTCGTCGTGTGGCACAAACTGGACTTGAAAATGAAACTGAATGCAGTGTAATTTTAACGACTCACAAGTCACAACTCAAATATTACGCTTGTCTGGCCTCATCTTAAATGTTCATGACGAGATGTTTCAAGATCTTTTTACTCTGAATTATTTAATCTAAAGAATTGTTTGAGTTCCTCTTTCTACTCTTTAATAGCTCATTTTGCGTCGTCATGTGGCAGAAACTGGACTTTAATAAGAAGCCGAATGCACCGTAAATTAAGAAACTCAAAATACGCGACTTACAACTTAAAAGGTTAACCTTGACTGGCTTCACCCTAAATGCTCGCAACGAGAATATTCAAGATCTTTTTAGTTTCAATATTTTAATCAAAAAATCGCAAGAATTCCAAAATACACTACACAGTTGATACACGTAGGCTGCTTTACGGCCTTAGATATGAGCACGATTTGTCTGCAGGGACCACCCCTAATGGCAGTCACATTTTTGCGGACCCAGTGGAGGTCCTAATGCACCTAATGGAATTGCTGCGATCCGTCATCGGGGTCGCCAATTTGGTGCCATGCCCCATTGCCCGTTGTAGGTATGTGCAGATTATTTGTTAAGGAATTGGACCAAGATTAAGTTTACCTTCACGCTATTTGGAATATATTTATTTAAGAAACTAAATTACTTTAGTTTAAATGCCAAGCCTTAAGAAGTTGCCAAAATTGGGATGCTGGCAGCTTTTTTTCTATAATTGGTTTAAACCTGGAAACAATCAGCTTTTCGATCTCCTATTCGTTCTATCCGTAATTAGTGCTAAATACATAATATGTTCGTAGGTAGACGTGTAGATAACTGTTAACTAGAACGTTAGAAGTCTGGCCATGTTAGACATCTGACCTTTAAACAAGACAATGTAAGATTGTAGTAATATTGTTTTTTGAGGTTATGGTTAGCCCCCAGGTTTAGTAGCAGTAGACGTCCTTGTGAAAGAGCTCGTCCAGGGAAGTACCTACTGCCACCTTGCCTGTTTCTGCCGCCAATCAGCATGTGTGTATTACTGTGTTTCAATTTGGAAGGGTAGGAGTGCTGGTGAAATTGCAGGTACGTGAGATTTGTCAACTTATGTCTGAAAGTGACAGTGCCCCTAAGATCTGCTATTAACAGCTCTGAATGGCATTGCAACTGCTATAAATTGGCGTGTCGCTTAGCACCAGGTGCACGGTTTGTTCGTCCCGTCACTCGATATTATAAAAATACATCGATGTTCCTAGTTTTCAAATTTGGATATTTGAGTTTCCATTACAGAAGTTGAAACGTTTTTTTTAAATAGAGGTGTTTCAAGTAACCTTTTTTATTCAATTATTTTTTTCGACTAAATTGTATGTCACTTCGGAGAAAATACAAAGTAGATGCAGTTGACATACCTAACCTTAACACAATATTCTCATTTTATGCTTAGCGAAATTTGGGCTGAATAAACTCCCCTACTTACACTACACAGAACCACCAGGCTCTAGTAGTGGCTCGCTGTCCGTATCAATTAGTGACCTTTTAGCGGCATTGTACGACGTTTTAAATGAGGTGTAAATTACTTTACCCGCTATCCGACTTGACATAGTTCGTGGTAGCACATTTTGTGCCACTGGTGCTTGTTATTGAAACCTTCGCAGCATTATCTTTATGCGACAAAAGAGAAAACAGCTTTTTAGTTTCAGTAAATGTTTAAAATAAGGACCAAATATGACGGTTTATAGTTTCAAATAAGTATTATTCCAAATATGAATTGGATAGTGATTTTGATGTTGGCCGGTTGTTTTATCGAATTGAGTATCGCAAAGGACGTGCGGCGTTCTGCCAGTTCCAAAATTTTGTCAAGAAAGAAGCGATATATTACTTTTCCAGAAGGGTCCAGTTTTTCTGTAAGTAAATGCCTGTTTTATTCTAAATAAGACATTTTCTTTTTTGTCTATTAAATTATACAGGTTGTTTTTTTGAACACGAGACAAATTACAAAAGGTAATTGCTTAGGGAAAAAACATCTTAAACCAAGACGACCCTTTCAACTAGGAGAAAAAACTGCGTTCCACTCGTTTCTGTCGAGCATGTAAGAACTTTTTGTATTGAAAAGTTGATTATTTTCCACGCTTTGATAGAGTACGGCCAGGTAAGTACTGCCACGTTACCTATTTCTGCCGCCTAGCGGTAACGAGAGCGATTTTATGCTGGTGACTTGTCAACTTATGTCTCAGGGTGACGGGCGCTGTGGCAGTGCCGCCCAGATCTTTGCAATTTAAAGTTCTGCACACTGCAACTGCTATGGACCGGCGTGCGATTGTTCACACCGTCAATTGATATCATAAAAAAAGATTTTTTATTTTATTTCAAACAAAAAACAAAATAAAATCAGAACAAAAATTAATTTGGCGTAATGTTCATTGCAGGCATCGAAAGTTTCTTCACTGGGCCAGAAGAGTTTTTGTTTTACACAATTGTGGCACTAAGAGAACGTTATTTTAACCTTTCAGTGTGCCGGCTGTATGACAGTAGGTTTAATCGGGCAGCCAGCGCCTCAAACTGTTGCAGGCACCTTCACCTTCGGCCTTAATTGGGGTATAGCGTATGAACTTCCAAATGCCACAGAGACACTTAGCTATTACCACAGCAAGCACAGGCTGAAAAAACCGACGGCAATGAGAAGAAACCGACGAGAGCTGTACGAAAAGATAGAAACTATTTTGGATAAGTAAGTTTCTTAAGATTTGAACATAATAAACAACATGCGCTATTTTGTGTCTCTTCAGAGCAGAGAAACTTTATACTTAGCAAATTTGCTATTTCAATTTCAGTTTATTATGACGTATGTAAACGTATATGAAGGCCATTGAATATCACAATGTTTTACTATTATGATATTTAATTTTTTTCAACACTAAGAAAAATTTCGAACCAGTGTCATCAGCATACCAGGCCGACGCTCTGCCAACTGCGCTACGGAACGAACCAATAGACCTTACGAATTTCTATATGCTTGTTGCAGACCCCTTGTTTTTAGCGACATTTTTGTGCCGCACCGCCATCTGTTGGCAATCTATGAACGTTTTTCTTTACTCAGCCAGTTACCTTTACAGCAAGTAGCGCCTGACTAGAGGTGTCGCTTTGATAATTGTAATATAAAGTTCATTGAATATCACAATGTTTTACTGCCATGATGTTCCATTTTTTTTTGTGAAATTACTCCGCTAGTTAGTTGTAATTATTAATTTATGTATGTAAATCGAAAACTACGAAAAATTCCTCCTTGCATGTAAACGTTACTAAGGTTGTGTCTCTTTCAAAAGTTCAACTTCATGCAGTCGAGGTTTCGGCTGCGTGAAGTTGATAACGACTTCACGCAATGACGTCAACACGCGGTCAATCTGTTAGCAATCTAAAACATTAACTGACGTCACGAACATTGCCATTAAAAGTCGTAAAGTAAAATCCGTAAAACAGCACCTCCTTGTGGAAGTTCGTTCAGGGAAGTACTGCCACTGCACCTGTTTTTGTCGCCAAGCTGTAATGTGAGCATTACTGCGTTCCGGTTTTGAAAGGTGAGGATGCTGGTGAAACCATAGGCGCTTTGGACTTGTCATCTTTACGTCTCAAGGTCACGGGTGCAGTAGCAGGGCCTCTCAAATCTTTGCGATGTCTGTAATGCATGTCGCTTACCACCCGGAGCACAACGATTTCGGAGAACGACGAAAAGTTTTGAATCTTTGTATTAAATTTCAAATTTTATATTTTCAGCATGGGTTACAATGGCAGGCAGTGCATTTTGCGGACGCTATGCGAAACTACACAGCGGGTAGTCCCTCACGGCGATAACATAATCGAAGAAATGTTTAGGACTTTGTTTACGTGAGTTAATTTTGTTATTACTTGCAATTATGTTGTATCCCTTTCGGTATTCTTTATTTTTATATTCAGTTTTACGTAAGGGAAACATGATCTTCCCCTTACATATAGTCGGTTTTGTCACTAATGGAAATCACTGAAAATTCTGTTGAAAGAAAGTTATTATTTTATATCAGATAACAATGATCCATAAATTACATACCTTAAAGACTAATATACTTGTAATATAGTATAAAACAAACTGATAAACTATTTAGACGAATTACTAATTGTCAGCGACTGAAACGGGCCTCGAAATCGCCGATCAACGAGTACATAACCAAAAATAATAACGAAATAATGGCCTTACATTCATGATAACTCATCAGTGATACATCACTTATAAATATCAACTCTCGTTTGTACTGAAATTACAAATTAGAAAGCTGAAATAGTACAGCTGACTGACCTGTAACTGACCTATGTGTACGTCTCCGTATATTCCAAAAATATTCTGTAGTTATTGTAATAAAGATGATATCTCTAACAATGGCGTGCTGTTCCATTCGGTGTTGTAGGGAAAAACAGCAAAACATCTAATTACAAAACAAAGGAAATCAAATTTCATCGGTAATTAAATATTATATTTTCGTCCATTATAACAAAGCTCAAGTTAATTGGTCGATTTGAAGTTAAACAATTGACGACACCCGTCAATTGTTTCGAATTCGGGCTGGCCAATCGGAGCGCAGTTGTCACAGCAATGAAATAGCAGAATAGTTTTCAAACAAATGAAATAACATTTCATGTCTATTTCTGGTTATATACCTAATGTCGCCGATATACAACACCCTTCGGCCAAAAGTCCTCCTTCATGAAGATCGACAGAAGATCCATTCAACCCATTGATACATCCCACTGCTGGGCAAGAGTCTTCTCTCGGGTAAGGGGACTTCACGCGTCTTCCGTTGGTTGTGAACCTTCTTCGACGTGCAGGTTTATTCACGATGTTCTACTTCACCAAAAAAAATTCGCGCATAAATTCCGTGATGCGAATAAGGATTCCAACCTACGGCCTCTGCTTGAGAAGTTGTAGATCAGGGCTGCCACGACTTTTTTCCTCACCACACGAATTAAAATTGACGTTGTGGTGGTCATGGTCTGATGCGTCTGTCTTATGTCGTCCATTGGCATAGCGAATGACTGTATTGTCACTTCCTTCTATTGCATCATTGCTTTCGAGCACGTAAATAAACAAATAAATAAATAACGCAAACACTCATAGCTCCACACTAAGGAAAACCTGTATCGTGTACCATGGACACACTCCTAGACAACAACGAATTGCACCCAAACTCACGAGATAAATAAATGTAAGCCATACAAATATTTCACTCGGCCCGAAAATCCAACCCCGACCATTGCGTGGCAGACCAGCATGGTAACCGTCCGGCCATGGAGGCAAGTAAATAACCACTTCAATTATCTGTCTATCTCGAAGGCCAGCCTGACGTTTAATGACGACTTGGTGAAAGTTTTGAAAATGTCCTAAATGCGGACAGCGCAAGACCGATTGTTGTGGCGATCTTTGAGGAGGCCTGTGTCCAGCAGTGGACGTTCTTCAACGTGAGGAGGATGATGTTGATCATTGACTATGAGGTCATGCCAGGCCAGGTTTTTCGGTTAGGAGACAGAATTTTTTTGTAGCATTTTTACATCTGATTGAATTGCCTAAGTAGGATAAGCCGTTTTCTCCTATTTTTCCGTTATAGAAGAATTAACTTTTTCAATCTAATTTAACAACATTTTCTCATTGAAAATAAAATACTGTATCCTTGTTGAAAATCCTAACATAATTGAGTTAAGACAAATTACAAGTCTGCCTACAAAGCTAAAAGGGTATTCACGTTATACAAGGTGAAATAATATATAGTTTAATTTCATAGGTAAGGAAATAATACTTGAAACCGTCACCTTACAACTGCCTCCGTGGCCAAACGATTACCATGCCGGACTGCCACGCAGAGGTCCTAGGTTCGATTCCCGGGTCGAGAGAAATATTTGTATGGCCTACATTTATTTCTCTCGTGAGTTTGGGTGTAATTTGTGGTTGTCTATGTGTGTGTCCATGGCACCCGTGACACAGGGTTTCCCTAGTGCGGGGCTATGTTGAGTGTGTGCGTTATTTATTTACCTTGTTTAAACATTACTTGTCATTCATAAGGCAGTTCCCATGAAAAGAATGAGTAAGAAACTTCAGGGGTTGTCTAGGAGTTGCTCTTTAGATTTTCGTGGTTATTTTTTTATTTCGTGGTCAGGCTTGTTTTTCTATCAGTAATTTCTTGTTCTGGTGACGTGTTTGTCCCGTTACTTATCACGTATCATAAAAAAGTAATAAATTGTATAATTGACACTTTTTGTGAAATAACCGCACCAGTTTCTTATGATTATCCTCAATCTGACGGGACTTGAACCCATCACCTCTAATACCAACTGAGCTACAGTACAAGTTATCGAGTTGACGAAATTATCTTACGTGTTTTTGATATAGATCTTAATAAATTGTACGTTTAACCTTTCTAAAATACTCTAAAAGTAGTGGAGATAATATAAAATCTATCTTTTGGGTCTATGGCTAAAGAGCCAATTTCGCGATTCACTGTTTCTTAGTTCATTTTTACATGTTACAGAGGGTAACAACAATACGTTTAGAATTTCAAAATGTTCATGACTCTGAATTTTATCCGGAAATTAGAACTGGCGGACGTGTACCATCATCGTCTACGTCTTCATTTTCTAGCGGAGAATGTGGGAATTCTGAAACCAGTTTTCAGTAGCACTAGAGCTCCTTGTGAAAGAGTTCGTCCATGGAAGTACTGCCAACTTACCTATTTCTGCCGCCGAGCATAAATCTGAGCATTGCAGTGTTTCGGTTTTGAAGAGCCAGGACGCTGGTAAAAGTACAGGCACATTGGATCTGTCATTTTACGTTACTTATGTGTCGGAGTGTGAGGGAGGGTTCCTATCGAGGTGGCCTGAGTGCCCAGGTGGTTCTTCAGAAATACTGACCATGGTGGATACTCATTACATTTAGAAGAGATCGAAAACAAAACGCTGCACGAAAAGTATATATACTTCGTTTACAGCCAGGTGTTTGGTGTAGACGGCAGTATTGTGGAGTTGTCTTGCGCCCAGCGACCCGTTCTCGAATGTCTCTCCTAGCAAACAGTAGAACACTCACGACCATTATAAATAGGAACGTACAATGATGTTATATATTAACGTACAAATTTCTTAATGAATAAATGAAAACTATATTCAAATATGAAAGCCGTCTTAGGGCGAAAACGACTCGCCAACAGCCTTGTTGCCATTCAGTCAATGTGACCGTCAATGTGCGGGGCGTGACGCGGTATTTAAAGCTAGGGAGGGACGGAGAGTGTCCATTGTCGTTACTTTTTATTGTCTGACTTGGTATCTTAAAATTAATTATTTAAATATAAATAAATTATTTGCTAATTTCGTTCGTGGAATCTTTACACTTATCTTCTAATACGTTGTCATTTTGCAAATGTGCATTGTATACTGAATATGCTTAATAACAAAAGAAAATGATCAGGAAGACAATACCTAAGTCCTTGTCAACTGGCAAAGATTCCCGTTTAGACACCCAAGTTTAATTTTGGACACAAGTAGCTGCCAGACTTTTGGTCACACGAGACTTCAACGAGGCAAAGTAAGCTTGACTAATTACACTACATGTATTACACATGTCACCCTGTACCATTTTTCACTGCTGAATTTAATCTGTTCAGGGTACAGTACGCTATTTTCATAATTGGTTGGGATTTCACAATCCTACGAGCGTTTAGTGATACGAGTGGTTTCTAATTTATCAACAACTAAATTAATTACTACAAAAGTACATACACAGTAACATAGGAATACAACCACACATGCTTGTATGTGCAAAACAGAGCAAATATACAAACGCAGACATTCGACATCGTGTTTTTTGTCAAATTTATTGTTTACATTTATTTGTTTTAAATTAAAAGTCAATGTAAGTCAGAATGAGCGAGCCCTCCTTACGAAAATATTTAAACGTAAGTTATGCCTCCTGTGATTTTAATATTTTTATCTTATTTACTTTATACAAACTATGGTTCATACGATACACTACGGTTGTAGTATCTGTATATTATGTCATACCTGTTCATTCACGCATGGAATGCATAAATATTCCACATTAGTCACGAGTTAACATATAAACATTGTATGTTGTAAATTAATACACACTCGCGCATGCATATGCACCTGTACCCGCGCACACATGCACGCACGCATGCACACACGCACGCACGCACGCACGCACGCACGCACGCACGCACAAACCCGCCCAAACAAAACAAAACAAAGCAGCAATACATACATAAATTCGTAGTCTGTAGAGTAAAATAAGTAGTAGCTCTGTTGGGAAAGGGATAGCCTATGCAAAGCCATATGTTGGAATTATAACATGGGTGACGGGCGCAGTGGCAGAGCCCCTCAGATGTTTGCAATTTTGTTAACGATGATGTTTGAAAGCTCTGAGTGGCACTGCAACTGTTATGGACAGGCGTATTCTAAAGAAACCAACATTTTGGGCCCTTTACTGGTCTCATAGCAACGGTTGATTCAGACGGTACAGTCAACCATTAATGACTTGACTTTGCCGTGGTAGCGTAATGGTTTGACCTACTTCAAGCAGAGGCCGTTCGAGTCCAGGCTTGCACCTCAGAGGTTTTGGAATTTATGTGTGAAATTTAATTGATAACGAAGAAAAACGTCGTTATGAAATCTGCACATCGAAGACGGTTCACGACCTTTGGAAAACGTGTAAAGTCCCCAATTCGCACGAGGGTTTAGGCTAAGAGGAGAACCGTGCTCGACAGTGGGATATGTAAATGGGTTAATGTTGTTGTCGATATGAGTTTGAGCAACTTGAAATTTCTTCAAACAATACAATAATGTATTCTTATTGATTACAGGTTTCCAGTGTCCAAAGTTATTCCCTCCGAGCCCGTCGAGCATCAAATATACGACTCAGCCCAACGCCTTGGCAAACTCCTGGACAGCTGCGACCAGTATATGTGTCCTCTATCACTTGTGGACTTGGTTCAAGGATATTATAATGCTCCTGCATCAAATGTTGATACCGTTTTCAACTCTTGGGCGCTTTTTAATAACAATTTTGGATAGAATAAAGTTTAGCGCTCTTGTCTTACACTTGTTTTCTTTTTCGTTTTAAAGAACTGTAGCGGCTTTGGAGACGACTCCAGGACCCCGATTCAGAACTCTTCGATATCTTAACCGAAGGATATCGTTCTCGAATCGAAGGGCGCTTTCCGAGCTATTCAGAACATTCCGAGTTAAGCATTCGATTCACATTCGTTATCCAACAGCGTTTGCGGAGTTAGTCGGCGAATATAGATTATAAGAAAAAATAAATCCTTCTATATACATTTTTAAAACTTTAAAGGCCTTAAAATATAGGAATGCATTGGTCTCGCATTAAAATAAATTAATAAAATTTAACAAAATCCAGATTTTATTTAAATAATAAAAGATTTTTATATTACATTCTTGATTTGTAAACAATAGGACCGAAGTAACTTTCATTCGTTGACTGTGTTCTGAATAACGTTTGTAGCCTTTGCCGGTCGAGAAGTACGTGTCATCGTACGAGAGTGGCGTCATTTTGATTCGGTTTCGAATACGACAGTTTGACGTTTCGGTTATAGTGAATAAAAATGAAAAGAAATCGCACGATATCTAATCGAATCTGTCGATAACAGAGTTATCGTAAGGTACTGAATCGACCTGCAGGTCCATTGCATCCCAGCGCTACTTTTAACTAATCATATTTTAAAACAAATTCATATACTTAATGGGATGACTCGACGGCTAGCAGTTATTTTTCTTAACGTATTAGCTTACGCTTACATTAGAGGAATGCTGCCAGTATTTTGAGATACCTAGAATGTATACTGTTCTACGCCTATCGTTGCAGAAACACACCATGTGAACTGGTTACTGGTTAATTTATTTCTCCCGCAACCTTTTCCTAATCATCGAGACACTTACAAATGTCCAAGGGGTAATTTAGTAGCTCCTTGAGAAAGAGTTCATCCAGGTAAATACTATCACTTTACCTATTTCTGCCGCTGTAATGGAGCTTTAATATGTTCCAGTTTTGAAGTTGGGTGCGGGTGAAATTACAGACACATGGGACTTGTCAACTTATACCTCAGGGTAACTGGCGTAGTGGCAGTACCCGTCAGAACTTTGCGATTTAAAGCTCTGAGTGGCACTGCAACTTCTATGGACAGCCGTGTCGCTTACCACCAGACGCACGACTTGTTCGTTCCGTCACTAAGTATTTCCGATTGCGGATATCGACATAATGAAGCGATCTGTCTCAGGCGTACAGCGTTGCCTTCCGTATCTCCGTCTTCGGATATGTTCATTAATTTCCTGGTACTGATGGATCACTCGCCAAATGGAAAACCGGATTAAGTTCAGTTGCTGAACAACGTCAGAACGTTGTGTCTCTGATTGCAGTAGTGCAATCGCTTGAAGGGCTTCATCAGCACTGGAGTGCATGTTAGGATACCTTTACTTACTTAGACTGTTTAAGTGTGTTCTTGTTGAAGTTTGGATAGTAAATGACCTATAATTAACCTAAAACCGCCGCAACGGTTGTAATAGCTGGCTAGTGAGTATCCGGCTTAGATATTTCCACGTTTTTATTGAATGTCACAATATTTTACCATGATATTCAATTTTTTTTTTGTGTGATTGCTCCACTAGTTTGTTATAATTATTAATACAAAGATCGAATACTCAGAAAAATTCCTTCGATCCGGCCGGATTCGAACCAACGTCTCCTAGCAAACCGTGCCAGACACGGAACGAACCAGCGGACCCTACGATTTTTTCTATGCGCTTGTGGCAGATCTTTGTTTTTGTTTTTTAACGGCTTTTTAAACACTAGCGCCTTCTGTAAGAATTTGATTTCTTTACGCGTAGCTAGTTTTGCTTAAAAGGGTTATTTTTCTTCATATAAATAACAGCATAATTTATATCGAGTTCTTAGGTTTTCGCGATTGTTACACATAGGAAATGAAACTATTTTTCCGGATTTAAATCGCGTATATTTGTTTTTTCAATCAAACCGACGTTTCGGGCCCTTTACAGGTCCTTTACTTTATTCAATAAAGTTTGACAAACCCCAGGTCCTTGCAAAAGAAGTCCGTTATTTGCACAGGATGCTGGGAGAGGCCATTGAATTTAAAAAACATCCTAATTTCAACAGGGAAGATGGTTTCTCCGTACCACCAGTTTGGGATCCAGTATTTCCTCTAATGAAAAATCCCAAACAGACATAAGACTGCAGTACTAATTAATATGTTTTAGTTTATTCTAATTTCTATTAATAATTAATAATAAATTAAACTTAATAAAAATTCATTCAATAAAATAATTTGTAAAACTTAATGTAGCGTAAATTGGAATGTTTTCTTTGTAAAATTAAAAAGAAGGTATTTAATTAATAACTATTGTAACTATAGTGAAAAAAATAGGGTGGTTTGCATTAATATTAGACATAACTGGTTGAAGACTGTACCACCTCAGTCAACCGTGACCATGGGACCTGTAAAGGGCCCGAAACGTCGGTTTGTTTGAAAAAACAAATATACGCGATTTAAATCCGGAAAAATAGTTTCATTTCCTAAGCATAATTTATATTCACATAAGTTTTTAAAAACTTTCTTGAACCGGGAATCGCATCAACTAAAAATGCAAAAAAATAAAGTCTCACTTTTCATTATACCAATGGATAGGATCAATCAGTACAGAGTACTAAAAAAACCGACCTCAAAAGTACTTGGAATTAGATCTATTTGCCAAGGTTTTTTGAAATCGGTCACCGGAAAGTGCGCAAACCCGGATTCATCCCCTATACGGAACTTGACACGGTAGATAATAGAAATCAGTTCTCACTACTCAAAGTATGTCGAGAGAAAAATGCCTAGAATTAGAGAATAGCAAAATCAACCATTAAAATAATTGCTCCTTATAATAAAATTTAGGCGCTATTTATAAAAATGAATCTTCATGCGTGAACTGCCACTCTTAGAGAGATTTTCTTCAAAACTAAATGGGACCACTATGGAAGTACCCCCTTTCCAACAAAAAAAGAATCATGAAAATCGGTGCACAAATACCGGAGTCATAGCGTAACATACATTAAAAAAAAACATACAGTTGAATTGAGAACCTACTCCTTTTTTCAAGTCGGTTAATAATAAGGATAAAATCTTTTCACTAAGCATTGGGCCTTAGTATTAAAGATAATCATGAAATCTAATATTAATGTAATTAATATTAAAATCGACTCTAACATGAAATAGATGAATCTTTTGCTATAGCCTATAATGGTAAAAAATGCCGAGCAAAAAGGATAATATAACAATATAAAATACATTTCATAAGCCACAAATTAAAAAAAAAACGTTTCACTCAGTATTCCAAGGATCGCTTATCAAATAATCTTTGTAAACGTTTTCGTTTGAATGTTGCCAAAGAGATTTTTCAAAGATCTTCAAAATTGCAATTTTTCTTTCTTTAAAAAATTGTTTGAGCTCCTTTTTTCTACTACTTACACAATCGCAAAAATTGCAGCATACACAACGTAATCCACACACAAAGGCTGCTTTACAGCCTCAGACATGAGTACCATTGTCCCCCAAGACCACCGTTAATGGCAAGTACATTTTTGCGGACCCAGTGGAGGTGCTAATGCACCTAATTGAATTGTCGCGATCCGTCATCGGGGTCGCCAATTTGGTACTATACCCCATTGCCCATTACAGGCATGATTAGAAAATTGTCAACCTTTGGAACTTCTATTCGTTTATGACGTTAATTTCTGTTAGGTACATAACATTTGACGTTAGAAACGAATGACCATTTCAATCAGTTCACGTCTTAGGTAATGGCGCGGTGAGTGGTGCAATGCCTTTGGTCTGCTCTATTATTCCGCCATTACCTCTATTGCTATACCAGACTGATCGTTCTTGTTATTTTAAAGTATACAAGAAATCTTTTCTCATAAATAACCAAGCACATAGGAAAATTGGCATAGCGTGGTTTGCTGGAAGACGTTGGTTCGAATCCAGCCAGATCGGAGGATGTATTTGTAAGTTTTCGATATTTGTATCAATAATTAAAACAAACTAATGGAGTAATTTCACAAAAATTATTGAATATCATTGTGGTCAAACATCGTGACATTCAATAAAGGGCTCATTGAAAATCAGTGGCACAGTCAGTTATGGCTGTGGCAGACGCTGAATGAAGTCCTTTTTCGTACGCCACAACTGCAAAAATGACAGTACAATTTGTAGTCGTCATATTTTGTTTTTTTTTTGCTTTTTCTCTGTTTTTGTCTTTTATGTAATTTTTTTGTACTTGTATTTTTTAATTTGTTTATTAATTATTTTTGTAGTAAAAAAATAAAAAAATTAATAAACTTTAACATTATACAATAAATCATTACTAAATTTAAATTATACTTATATGGTAATATACCACAAAGTCGAAAATTTTTTTGTCCGAAGTAACGTTTGTTCGAATATTCATTACACCGAAAACCCAATTATAACGAAACCGTTGTTCTTTCAGGATGTGTAGGATGTTTATCGCAAAGACAGGATTAGGTTCGGTTAGGTTAGGTTAAGTTAGTTTTAAAAGAAGAAAAAAACATTTTCCTCTCAAAATTACTTTCGAGGTTATGAAAATTCAAGCAAACGTTATTTCTGGAAAATGACATTTCGGATTACTGATAGGTAACCCACAAAATGTGATAATACTTTTTCTTTTATAACTTTTTTAGCTTTGTGTTCGGAGTTTGTGGAGAGATCTCACAAACTTCATCTATGAAAGTAAGTAAAATGGTACACAACTAAGCTGAATATTAGCCGAAGATTTATTTTAGTACACAATGAAAGGTTCCAACGGTGGAAAAGCCTTTTACCCTCACAGTTTTAGCGTTCTAGAGATTTATGAAAACATATATCACGGTTGCGGCTTAAAGAACTACTAATGGTTTTCATGAACTTTTCACTTTTACTCAACTTCATTTCAGTGTCCTTAGAACTCTTTTTAAATCAAAAAGATTGAATTAAATTGGTGCCATTTGATTGGATACGAATGGTCCCTAGCATAAGCCACTAAATAATATCGTGTTCGAAAGTAATGACACATTAAATTTAGAGATTTTACCGCTCGAGATTTTAGACTCGGACATATTAACTAAAATAACGGACATTAGAAGTAGTGTGCAATCCTGCATATGACTTTAATAGAAAATGAAGCAAGAACAGTTAGTTTCTCTGCGCCCGCAGCCGTACTGAGTGATCGGGCTGCCAGGGCTTTGTCGCGCAGTTTCCGTCGAGTCACCGCCGCGGAATCTCATGATTAAGGACCACGAATTGGTTCGAAACATGTCCAGCAAAAATTCGACTTAAATACGTGAGTTAGCCGTTATATTAGTTAAAAATAACAAGCTAAAGTTTTGTAGATCGGGCGTAAAGAACCTGAAGTGCCAAATAGTATTTTTTACTACCGACTGTTGTACAGAGGATAACGCTCTTAATTTGGCATTTAAAATGTTAAATAAAAAACAAACGACGATAAGATAAGTCTTACATTAGCTTACATTACAGAGACTGTCAGTTACCATTGCGTGATTTTAAACATACCAAAGCAATGTTTGTGAAAACATATAAATTCTAAAATATGGACTTAAGATCCATTACCTCGCCACCTACAGAGTTATAAAACTATTTACAAACATAATACGGATGACTTCAAAATAAATCTTGACCTGTTGATTCCTCTCATGGATCTGAACAACTTCTACAATGGACCTTTCAGAAAAAGACGCAAAATCAGCGTTTACCAACTTTTGATAAGTAGTAGTACAGTAACTGCTTTTACACTACTATGTAACAGCGATTAGAATTTATAACAGACTTCCAATGAAAATGAAATGTTTAAATGGTGATAAATTTAAAGCTTATTTAAAAAAATGGTTAATTGACAAAGTTTTTTACAATCTTAACGAATTTTATATAAAGACATCAAATATTTGACAATTGTATAACTAACTTAATTATAATTTTAATTTTTGACATTTAAGTTGTAATAAATTTTAATTGAATTGTAATTTTAAGACACCGTACGCCTGATTTGGGTAAGAATTGTAGATCTAATCACTTGTAAGTAACACCTGTATTTTACCAATTCATACAATAAATGTTTCTGATTTCTGATTTCTTACAACAACAATACTACCTTAAATGGCTTTAGTTGATTCCGCGTAACATTGAAAGTGTCGAATTAATCACTTTGCAAAAAGTATATAGTAAAATTTAGAATACACACTGATTACTATACAGTGTGAAAATACAATTCCTAAAAATTTTCACGATAGAAAAAAAACACAAAGCTCAATAGGTACTTTACATAAACCAATGATTTTTTCAAATTTAATGGCTTTAGTGAAAAAATTAACCGATATTTCGGTACTAATACTACGTTGTATAATGTACAAGAAAAAAATTATTTCGAGCTGAGGTAGGATCGACTCATAACACAACTTGTTAAATTTCATGACGTCGACTAGTAAAATTCACAATCTCAAAACAAAATACAATGGAATTTTAATAGGATAAATAAAACACTTCGCATCTTTTTCTCTCTGCACTTATCGTTTATTAGTACATTGCAAATATCGGGAGATTTTTATTTATCTTTAAGAGGGAGTAGAGGAAAAATTCCTAATCTTCGATTTGATTTTAGAGGGGTATAGCCACTTTAAAGTAAAAAATAAAATATTGTATGAGTAACTACACGACATATTCTAGCATAGACATTAATCAGAAACATAAAACAATAAAGTTTCCTCGATAGATAAAAATCACGAAATGACCTCTAATTTTCACGTTTTTTCGATTTATCCTCGAAATGCTACAGGTTATTAGGATAAAAATTAGATAATTATAATTATTAATACAAAGATCGAACACTCAGAAAAAACACTCAGAAAAAATTCCTTCGATCCGGTCGGATTCGAACCGACGTCTTCTTGCATACCGTGCCAGACGCTATACCAACTAAGCCACGGAACGAACCAACGGACCTCACGAATTTTTCTATGTGCTTGCGTCGTGTCTTTGTACTTGGTCTTTCAACGACTTTTTAGTCGTAGCGCCATCTATGAGAAATCTATTACAGATTTATCACCCAGTTAGTACCTTTACAGCTACCAGTCCTAGCGAGAGATGTCGCTATTCACTGTATTAATTAAATTTTTATTGAATTGATATTCAATAATTTTTTGTGAAATTACTCCACTAGTTTGTTATAATTATTAATACAAAGATCGAACACTCAGAAAAAACACTCAGAAAAAATTCCTTCGATTCGGTCGGATTCGAACCGACATCTTCTTGCATACCGTGCCAGACGCTATACCAACTAATGCGCAAAATTCAACATCTCCTGTCGCATGTCACGCGAACTTTAGGCATATATTTGTTTCACAAATTTGGGCGGAGCCAACATCAAAACTTTTTTGTCATGCTCCCTCTTAATGCAATGGTTTTAAAGTATAAATTGTATTGTCACCTCTCACGGTCATACTTGAATCTCATTTAAACAACGGTATTCATAGTAGTGGTGTCAAGTTCCGACAGCGTGGCCATATCTGTGTTGGGATAGGATACAAGGAGATCAAACTGCTGAAACGAGTTTCAAAGTAAACTATATTCTCATTGCATTTGAATAAAGTTGATATGAGGTAAATATTTGAAATTGGTTAGGGCACAAGTTTCCTACAAGCAAAAGTTACAACAGTCCACTACGCAGGCGTTATCCGGGTAAAACTTAATAAAGGCAACAATCTTTTCCGATTTTGCTGTAATGATATATGTAGTGTTTCTATGACTATTAGTATGGGGATAAACAAGAGCTAGAAATATGAAAAGGTTGAGAAGAAAATTCTGTTGACTGTTGATCGTCTTACTGAAGATAACCACGGATAGAGCGGGAATCGCACGGCAAGATGATGAGTTCTCTTTTTTGAACATTAATTATTGTTTCTGGCCTGCTAACGACGAGTGAGACACACGATATGTTGCGTAGACGTGACACGTGAGCGGTGATGCTGCGTTGTACTCACAGACATAGTTGTACTACATACAAATAGAAATACATACCATATGGTGCGTTACGTCGGACAAGGGGCCATGAGACGAAGCGGGCAAGGGATTCTTACATTTTTATTCTATATTCCTCTAAATTCCATTTTGGCGTTATTTAAAAGTTACGACCTTAAGCCGAAAAAAAATAATTGAGAAACTGGAAATGTAATAAAAGTTATATTAAAAACGAAATCTTATAAAATCTGTGACAAAAATTCGCCATTTTCTTAAGTTTCCAAAATCACCGAGTAACTTTTTTGAAATGCTTATTTTGATAGCTGAGACTTGCTACAAAGTGCTACAAAGGCACGTCAGGATACAAATACTATGAGATAAAAGGTGAACGACTTTTGAATGGTTTTTTGAATGGTCAACGTAAACTGCATGGAACCTGCATGCTACGAATTCGACAAACTACCACAGGCGAGGCGTGAACATTTTCTGAAAGCTTTCACTTTTTGAAAAAAACAAAAAACACTCACAAAAATTTATTTTCCCTTTAAAAAAGCGCCTTGGCGACATTTAAGGCCAAACACTTATTAGCACACAAGATACTAGTTCACTTCATTTCATTGGTTAACTTATTCTACAGATAAAATAACTATAGTTTTTATACTTATTTACTAAATTTTATGCTGCCCGTGGCAATACGAAAGTTTGATAGTAAACAAAGTCATGAATGTTAGGTGTTAATTACCTACGAATTACCATGACCTTTTTCATACATTCTTTACGTAGCCCTATTAAAAAGAAATACCCAAATACATATAGATACATAATGTGTAACAGCATTTATCCTTAAGGTTTAGAAAACACATATTAACCATATTTTGTATTAATTTGCTATTACAATAATTTTGTAAGAAAGGTTTGTAAAACTTGAATGTATCTCGCAAAGATTCAGACGATAAACAAATTTAACTGTAAAGTGATGAAATAAGGTTTAAATTAACGTGAACGCTATTCGATTACCCGATCGCTATTACCCGATTTATCCCTGCTTCTTGGCCGCCATTTCTTAATAAATAAATAATAATAATAAACAACGCATACACTCATAGCCTAAACTAAGGAAACTCTGTGTCGTGGACCAAGGACACACACATAGACAGCCACAAATTACACCCAAACTTACGAGAGAAATAAATGTAGGCCATACAAATGGGAGAAAAATCCCAGCCTTGGAATCGAATACAGGACCTCTGCGTAGCAGACCAGCATGGTAACCGTTCGGCCACAGAGGCAGTTAAATTGAGTTTTTAAGATATCCAGGATCAGCAAAAAGAGATTTACGACTCCTTCTAATCTTTTTTTTAAATATCTTATTTAGTTTCAGTTTTATTGATAAGCAAAATCAGGGTAATTGAAATTTTTTTAGGTGACAATATGGCGAAAGTTAGTTTTGTTTATTATTTATTTATAACATACACACCTTATAATAAGTAAAGTATAAATAAAGCGAAACCGCATAAACCTATTAAAGATATTTCTGTAGAGCACTGCATATCATATTGCCAATAATAAACACAAAAATCCGATCACAAAAGTTTGCTTATCAGTTTTTTTCGATTTCCGATTCTGACTTCTTGGTGACAATAGAACTGTTACGGACTTCTTTGTACATTTTTTTCTGGTTTGTTTCCATGGTTACGGTGATGTGTTGATTACATGTATTAAGTCAAAGAAAACAAAAGGGCAAATGTTTTTAAAATTTGCGATAACCGAAACAAATCCAGAACAGCATCGTCTGCATCAGGGACTACTTCGAGAGTATACCCTTTCAAACAAAAAAAAAGGATTTTCAAAATCGGTCCACAATTGACGGTGAAATTGGAAAATATACATAAAACCTTAGAATAATAACGCAAAGAATGATAGTTTCATATCAAACGAACTGTCACAAGTGAGGCAAAAATCAAATTCTAGTTTTAGTAGTAGGTTAATTTTCGGTTTTAGTAAATATTTATATAAAAATACAAGTTGAAACGCGTTACTTCCTTGTGGAATGTGATGTTAGTATCTATTTTATGTTTGTCTGACGTATTTTTACACTTATTTACCACACGTTTCGTCATTTTTAGCTAAAATTCTTGAGCTGGTCGCGGTGCAAGTTGACCTTGAGCACTGAAGGCCCGCCCGCTCGTGTAGGCCCATTGGGCGCGCTTCAATTTGCCTCACTTAGCGCGTGCGGACTAGGTTTCTATGCATTATTATTCTAAGCATAAAACATACATACGAACATATAACCTCCTCCTTTTTCTGAAATATGTTAAACCCACCCAACAGACCGGTTGCGTTCGTCATTGATGACATGATTAATTTTTTGTGGAAGTCTGATGAAACCTTTGTGTCTGTCATAAATGTTATACTGTATGTTCAATTTTAAAAATAGTAAATTAGTCTGTTTGTAAGTTAGTTAGATAGTGTAGTAAAAGTAGTAGGTAGGTAGTGAAATGCAAAAGCGTTAGTTATGACAAGGAAGGCACTATTGAAGACTTTGGCCATAATGGCTTGCTACTGGAGAAAATCAACGTGAGTACACGCTTAGTGGGAGGCTCTTTCTCTTCCGCCATACTGAATTAAAGTCATCACTGGTTGTGACGGTAATACGGTGTAGCGTGTCATTTTCGTGTCATGTTGCGACCTAGTTCGACCTGTAAAATGGCGAGAGCGAAGCGTCAGACATGTCAAGGAGAAAGACGATTTCGCACCTTTGTTTGGTGTAATAAAGCCACATCTGCAAAACTTTTCAGGAGAAGATATTTGAAGATTCTTAGAATTAAATAACTTGATATTCTTTTATCTTTATATAGGAGAGTGAAAATTTCATATAATACACACATGGTTTCATGTTGTTCGGATTATTTTAATGATTTTTATGTGATATAAACACTTTTGACGTAGGGTAAAACCGGGTTACGTGCCCCACTTTTTGAAAGGGCCTCCTAATTTAAAAATTATTAGTTTACCGTGAATAATTCCTATGGATATAACTAGTTTAACCATTTATATTATATTAAGACTTGATTTTATTGATGTATATACACACATCAAAAAAAGTTTGCGATCACTTCGAAAAACTGAAATCTTTTTTGTTACTATAGATTATATTATGATTTTTTCTTCTTTTTAGATTCTTTATTTAAAAATAAATTAGAACATAAAACAATGACCCCGTTCAATTGTTTTTTCATATAAAAAGGCTTTCAGTCCTAGCTTACGCTCATTCAGAAATCTGATTTAGTCAATTATAAGCGATTCAAGATATTTTTCGCGGAAAGTTGTGATTGAAAAAATTCCAAGAGGATTATCAGAGGTTTTACGAGCTAAAATAGTAACTTTGAGGGAAGAAGGATACACCACGAGAGTAATAGCACGCAGACTTGCTATATCCCAATCCTGTGTCATGGCTACGTTGCAGAGGTATCACGGAATGGGCAATTTAGCTGACCGACCCCGCAGCGGTCGCCCAACTGTTTTGACAGCTGCCCAAAAGCGCTATATTAGATTGCTGGCAGCCCGTGATCCAACAATCAACGCCACTAAAATAAAAGCAGAAGTCAGGGCCGCCTCTGGGCTTGAAGTTAGCACGCAGACCGTTCGCAATTGCTTGCACCAGCCTGGATTACGAGCACGGAGATCTTGGCGAGCTCCGCTCAATTCCCGGCAACGTCAACAACGAAGATTGCAGTGGGCTAGACTTCGGCAAAATGAAGAAGGTGAGGACGAAAACATTTGGCAAAACTGTCTCTTCGTTGACGAATCCCGAATCAGCACTCATCCAGATAACCGACGTGTCCGTGTCTGGAGAAGACCAGGCGACCGTGAAAGACAAAGAACTGCCACTGGAACAGTTCAGCAAGGCGGAAAATCGGTGTCCTTTTGGGGTGGCATTATGATTGGAGCTAGAACGCCTTTGATCCCGTATCGGGGCTTCATGACAGCAGACATGTACAAAGCAGTTGCTATTGATGATATCGTCAGACCATTCCGAGTAAACCATGGGCACCAATTTGTACTGGTCGATGATAATGCGCCCGCACATCGAGCTCAACGAGTCAATGCTGCTCTTCAAGAATACGATATCACACGATTAGACTGGCCTGCCGGCTCGCCCGACTTAAACC
>NW_020654289.1:3290822-3349091 GCF_003589595.1 Hyposmocoma kahamanoa
CCGAAAAACGATAATCTATAATCACTGCTTCTAAAAACAGAAGAGCGAAGAATACGGACCCATTTCGTGGAGTAAAGACACCATTTTGTGCACCATAACTTCTTGTACAATCACTGTCCCGCCCTATTTAATGTTACGAGCACCTTTCACTTGCCCGAAAAGGATTGTTCCAATAACTAATAAAAAGCCTTTAAAGACCTGAATTAGATTTTACTAGAAATGAAGAAAAAACTTTAATAGATTTCTCACAAGTTAAGGTTTCGCGCTACGCCAAAAAAGTCGTTAGAATCAAACAACAAAGACCTGCAACAGGCACAGAGAAATTCGTAAGATCTATTGACTCGTTCCGTAGCTCAGTTGGGAGAGCGATAGCCCCAGTTTGGCAAGATCGCTGGTTCGAGTTCAGCCACTTTAACTACGCCTTTTCCTTTGCATCATCGGATAATTAGACGTAAGCTGGGGTTTCACCCCTTGTTGTGGATATTTCAAGGATTAGCACGAAGCAATTTGCTTCCACATTTAAATGGAAAAAAAAATCCGCCGCCCATCGTACGGTACTCGAAACGAGAAATCTTCGGGTATTAGGTCCCTTTCTACGTACATCTACCCACATACCTGAAAAGTGTTACAAACGACGAAACGTTTTATACCTGACTAAAACTCCTTTTATTGGATAATGAATTCTACAGTGTCGTTAAGTTGCTTTTGAAACTAATGTAATTTTGTTTTACTTCACTTCGTTGTAGTTAGAAAAGCAATAGTTATACCTCATTATTTCATATTATTATTGTTTGCGATAATGACGATCATATTATTCCTTGACATTGTATTTTGAATTGTAATATTGTGACATTGACAATATGAAATCGGCTATGGAGTGAATTCCCTGCCTGCAGACTTATTCCCTGAACGGTATAACTTGGGCCTTTTCAAGGCGAGAATGAATAAGTGGATATTATCTCATTGTCACTTTCCATCGGATAAAATGGAGGTGCACTAATTTAACTAAAACAATGTTACATTTGCCTGCATAGCCATTTCCTATCGTTTTTAAGCAATAAAAAAGTAGCGGAGTTACATTTTATACGCACTTATTTAGCACAGCCATGCAAAAAAGACCTAGAAGGAATATGATTTTATTAGACAGCTTTTCTTTTTTACTCTCATTGATTAAAAAAGTACCAATATACGGAATTAATAGCGGTTTATAACAGTATAATAAAAAAAGGTGTTTCGTTTGTGTACGTAAAATTTTACAAAGCGGGTATATTCTGACCAATGGTCTTTCAAATTAAATTTAAAGTGTTAGCCCGGATTGGCAGCCACGACTCTCGCTAGAGAGGCGGTAGAACAAACCGTTTGGTTACACAGCTGTATGTCCTAATTATACGAAATATTGAAATCTTTTTTACCGTTGTGAAATAAGTAACAACTCGACGACTAAATTGCTCGCCATTTTAACCAAAAATAGATGCAGTTGTCATAAAATGAATACGATATTCTCATTTTATGTCAAGCTAAATTTGTCAATTACCGTCCATAAAAATTAGATTGGACTTTCCTACTTTAGTTTTGCTCCTAATAGCGATTCAGTGTTCGCGTCAATTTAGTGACCTTTTAGCAGCATTGTACGACGTTTTAAATGAAGTGTAAATTGCTTTACCCGTTAGGCGACTTGACATAGTTCGTGGTAGCACACTTTGTGCCACTGGCTCTTTGCTTCTGAGTCTTTGAACCACTGTCCTTATGTGAAAAAAAAAAAACAAAACAATTCGATTTTAATTTGCTAAGTTTCAATAAATATTTAAAATTAGAACTGAATATGTCGGTTTATAGTTTCAAATAAGTATGATTCCAAATATGAATTGGTTATTGATTTTGTTGCTGGCCGGTTGTTTTATCGAATTGAGTATAGCAAAATATATGTTGCGTTCTGCCAGTTCCAAGATTTTATCAAGAAAAAGGCGTTATGTTACATTTCCGGAAGGCTCCAGTTTTTCCGTAAGTACATAACTTTATTTATAAGTTATTTTCTCTTTTCCCTATTATATTACACAGGGTTGGGCACGAGACAAATTACAAGAGGTAATTGTTTAGGAAAATAAACAACTTATACTACTGACCCTTTTCAGTTCCTGAAAAAAAAAATGGCGGCGAGAAAAGACTTTTGTAACGCACAGTTGATTTATTTTTCACGATTTAATAGGTTTCTCATTATAGTTCAATAACATTTGCTTTTGACAAATTGGTAACTGATTTCCAGCCTTAAATACATGTCACGGTCATCATCTAATCCATTTACGTCCTGTTGCTGGGCTTGGGTCTCCTCTCAGGAGAGAGTTTGGGTCATAGTCTTCCAACTTCTCTCAAGGCGAGGCCGTAGGTCACACCATTTTTTTTATAATATCAAGTGACGGGACGAACAAGTCGTGCGCATGATGGTAAGCTATACGCCTGTCCATAACAGTTGCAGTGACACTCAGAGCTTTAAATCGCAAAGATCTGTGCGGCACTGCCACTGCACCCGTCACCCTGAGACATAAGTTAATAAGTCCCATGTGCCTGTAATTTCACCTGCACCCTTACCCTTCAAAACCGAAACACAGTAACGCTAATATTACTGCTTGGCGGCAGAACTAGGTAAGGTGGCAGTACTATCCTGGACGTACTCGTTCACAAGGAGATCTGCTATTAAAACAATTAGGCTACCACGGTTGTGTATCCTTATTAGGTATGATACCATTGTGATACCGTTATCAACCTTACGACTAAATTGTTTAATACAATACAATAACGCGAAGGATTTAGTTTCAAATTCGTTTTATGCATATATTTACCATGATTACTTTAAGCATGGAACATTGTAAGGTACCTATATATAGGCATAAGGTGAAGTGGTAAAACGATTTATGAATATGGAGCAACGTAGGGTATGCCGTTTCATTAAATGTTATGGATTTGTGCACCTGGCCGGTACAGATTGGTTTATCAGGGTCCACGGGAAATGGGTTCAACTCAAGTACAAAGGATTGATCCTTTACTGCGAGACGCGGATTGGGTAACATTATTGCGTAGGATTTTGGGGTTATGAGACTTTTTGTTTAATTTTCTATGATGAGAACTAAGAATGCCGTAAGTTAATATGGTTGTGTTTCGTAATTTCGTTTCTGCTGGTTAACAAAGCCGCATGTGATCATACGTTGAAATGGTTTGACATGAAAGCGATAAAAATAATACAAACTACATGAAACAAATGAAGTATAATGTGAACTCTCCTATTTAATAATAAATAACGCACACACTCAACATAGCCCCGCACTAGGGAAACCCTGTGTCGCAGGTGCCATGGACATATACAGACAACACAAATGCGACCCAAACTCACGAGAGAAATAAATGTAGGCCATATAAATATTTCTGGAAAGGAATCCAACCTGGAACCTCTTGTGTGGCAGTTCCGTTTGGCCACGGAGGCAGTTGAAATTTTACAAAGCGGGTAAATTTTGACCAATGGTCTTTCAAAATAAATTTAGCACACAAATTCTGAAAATTTAGAGCTCGGATTCGAGCCCACGACCCGCATTTGAGAGGCGGTAGGACAAACCGTTTAGTTATACGGCTATGTGTGCTATAAAAAAATGAAAATATTTGAGTTTGTTTGTTTGCTTTGTTAAGTTATGATTGCACTAATTTAAAACGATAAATATATATCCGAATTATTCGCTTCGAAGAAGCATTTTTACCAACTTTTAAAGTCATACACTCAGAAAATACCGTTGTAAATTTTCTTATACCACTACACAATAAGGTAAGATAACCATTTAGGGGTAGTTTTGAAAAATAAAATGCGTTCCATGAGCGATACACATATGCAACCTCTGTTACACTAATCATAACGCAGTTTTTCATGTAGCTCGTATAAACTCCATATAAAATCATTATTAAATCTTACGGCGAAGTTTGGGGGGGCATCCCTCGGGTCCCGCTATCCGTATCCGTATCCGTATCCGTATCCGTATCCGTATCCGTAAATTAAAATAAAAAAAATAAGAACAGGCGGAGAAAATTTAACATAGATCCGACAGATCAGATTCCTTTAAACAGTCGCGCGCGAACTCAAAGGTCCCAGGGACCTTATTTTAGCCATTTAACAACAACTATAAACAATATACTCCTTAGTAGCCCTGTGACATCCGTTGAAAGCGCACATGTGTCTTTAATTATGTTTCAAATTCCGCGCGCGACCGGTCGTGTTCGAAAAAAAATTATATGATTATTTAATATGATAATTTTGATTGATCTCAATAATAATTTATCAAAGTGTGCCCATTAACGATTAATATAGAAAATTTCGTCTTGTTTTGTTGTTTTTTGTCATATGACTAAAAGTTTTGTATTTTTGTAGACTGTTAAACTAATAAGTACAAATTAAAAATGTAATAAGGATTTTTTTATTTTTTCATTTATATAGATAAAATACTTCTTTTTGTCATGCTACACAACGTCGTTATGAAAATATTCATTTTGTCTTCTCAAACCAAACGCGTAAAGTTGCGGTATCACACACCGCACGCGACTACTTATGTTCGGCGCAAGAGTGCGACCACCGGAGGTTTTCGCGATTGTTACACATAGGAAATGAAACTATTTTTCCGGATTTAAACCGCGTATATTTGTTTTTTCAAACAAACCAGTTATATCTAATATTGATGCAAACCACCCTATTTTTTTACTATAGTTACTGTGAATATAATGTTGAAGGTAGTTAATTGTAGGTACGATCAGAGTTCATAAAATAAAATCAGTCTGCATCCAACCACCGTCGTTTCATTACACATTACATGGCGCAGCCGGTAGGATATTAAAGTAGTAAAATTATATTATACGTGTGTGAACAACAATGGAAAGTGTTTTGTCTCCGCCGCAACCATTCAGTTATGATGGTAATTCAGTGGATTTATTATCAGGCAGTCTCAATGATATGTGGACAAAGTGGACGCGAAATTATGACATTTATACAAAGGCGTGTGAAATTATAAAAAAACCGGTAGATGTTCAATTTAACATATTTCTTCACGTAGTTGGTGAACAATGCCGAGAAATTTTGAACCAAGGCGGAGAAAACATTAAGACCGTGGAAGGTGCTTTAAAAAAATTGGATGATCATTTTAAGTGCAAGAAAAATGTAACAGTCGAGCGGCATAAATTTTTTTCAAGAGAACAGATAGAAGGTGAAACAATTGATCAGTACGTGTTCGAGTTGCGTAGATTATCTCAGTCCTGTGAGTTTAAAAATATGAATGAAGAATTAATAAAAGATAGATTGGTTTGCGGTGTAAACAGCGCGAACATTCGCGAACGATTGCTACGTGAGGAGGACTTGACTTTAAAAAAGGCATTAGAAATATGTCGGGCTGCAGTTGTATCCAGAATTTATTCGGAAAACATTAAAAAGGAAATGCAACCAGTATTTCAGGTACACAATCAGATTCAGGAAAGTGACGATGAAATTTACGCAATAAGGAGGTTCAATGGAGTAAAACGACGTGGGTATTTTCGTGTGGCGTCGTCGCAACGAGGCCGCGGCCGCGGTTCGTGGAGTGGTGCGCGTGTACATTCTGCGTTATACCCGCAAGGTGCCGGGTTCGGTGCCGACGGGAACCGTAGTACGTCGTCATATGAAAACAGACGATGCAATAGCTGTGGAGGTGTACATCAGAAAAATGATTGTCCCGCATATGGTAGAAAATGCATGCGGTGCTCGAAGATGAATCATTTTGCAAAAATGTGTAGGGTGTTCTTCGTGGATAATTCAAATGAACAGGTATCAAACATTAATTGTATAAATAGTTGGGATATAGATTTAATTATAAAAGGTCAAACTTTAAATTTTAAATTAGACACGGGTGCCGACGTTAATGTTTTACCTTTAAAGTATTTATTAAAAATTGGATTAAAAGAAACTGATTTATTGTCTACAAATACAAAATTAACTGCATACTCAGGGAATACAATTCAAGTTCTAGGAAAAATATACTTAAGAGTAAGTTATAAAAACAAAAACTATGTACTACAATTTAAAATTGCTGATGTTCAATCCATTCCCATTCTAGGTCGAGATGCATGCACAGAACTAGATGTGGTAAGGCGTGTGATGTCAATACAAAAAAGTGTGGTGAGTAACGAAGTTGTACCTACTTTTTTAGAACAATATAGTGATGTGTTTACTGGGTTAGGATGTTTACCCGGAAAATATACAATTAAATTAAGAGAAAATTCGGTTCCAGTCGTACACGCTCCCAGAAAGTTGCCATTTTCTATTAAAGATCAAGTAAAAAATAAGCTGTCGGAAATGGAATGTCAAGGAATAATTAGTAAAGTTGAAGGTCCGTCTGACTGGGTTAGTAGTATAACTGTTGTTAAAAAACCAAATGGGGACTTACGCATTTGTTTAGACCCTAAAGAATTAAATGAGAGTATAAAAAGAGAACATTTCAGAATTCCTACATTAGACGAAATTGTAGGTAAGCTTGCAGGTGCTAAGTACTTCAGTACACTAGATGCGTCTAATGGATTCTGGCAGGTATTGCTGGATGATTCTAGTTCATTGTGTACTTTTAATACACCATTTGGTAGATACAAATTTTTAAGAATGCCGTATGGTATTTGCTCTGCATCAGAGGTATTTCACAAAAAAATGTTTGAAAACTTTGACGATTTAGAGGGTGTTTGTATGTACATTGATGATTTACTGATTTTTGGGTCTTGTCAAAGCAGCCATGATAAAAACTTAATGAAAGTTTTAGAAAGATGTAGAAAAATTAATTTAAAATTAAATTTAAGTAAATGCAAGTTCGGTTTAAAAGAAATAAAGTACTTAGGTCATTTGATAACCAATAATGGCATTTATCCCGACAATTCTCATATATCTGCTATAACTAACATGCCAACACCGAAAGATAAAAAAGACGTAGAAAGATTGTTAGGCTTAGTCACGTATGTAGGGTCATTTATTCCTAGTCTTTCAGATAAAACGTTAGCTTTGCGAGAATTATTAAAGAAAGGTACCGAGTGGCAATGGTATGACAGGCAGGACAAATGCTTTTCGGAAATAAAAAAGCTTCTGTCAAGCCGTCCTGTACTGCAATATTTTGATATGAGAAAATCAATTGTACTGTCGGTAGATGCCAGTAAAACCGGTCTCGGTGCATGTTTATTGCAAGACAACCTACCAGTTTGTTACGCTTCAAAAACATTAAATAGCGCTGAACAAAAATACGCTCAAATCGAAAAAGAGCTTTATGCGGTGTTGTTTGCTTGTGAAAAATTTTATGTTTATATATATGGTAGATCAGACGTAGTGATTGAAACCGATCATAAGCCATTAATAAGTATAATGAAAAAACCGATTGTAGATTCACCCGCACGTTTGCAAAGAATGTTGTTACGGTTGCAGCGCTATACTTTTAAACTTGTTTATAAACCAGGTAAATATATGTACATCGCAGACACTTTGTCGCGAGCTCATGAGGCTGACGTTTCTACCACAAGCGCGCTGAGTCACGCTGCCGAGCACTCGTTCAGCTCAGTGCACGACGAGGTGTGTGAGGTGACGCGCGATATGATGGCACAAGCATCGCACCAATTTGATGATGTGCAACTTATAAGAATACAAAAATATACAGAAAAAGATGATGAGTTAAAATCGCTTAAACAATATATTATGAATGGGTGGCCCTCAGACAAAAATAAAATTATAAATGAGGTTAAACCGTATTGGAATTACAAGGAAAATTTAACAGAAACTTTTGGTATTGTTTGGAAGGATCAAAGAATAGTTATTCCTAAAATATTAAGAAAAGAAATTTTAAATAAACTTCATATAGGACATATGGGTTTAGAAAAATGTAAACTAAGGGCGAGAGAATCTGTTTTTTGGCCCGGGCTAAATAACGATTTACAAAACATGATTCACAATTGTGATATATGCTTATCGCACAGAAAAAATTGTCAGAAAGAAACATTACAGCCGCATGACATTCCAGATAGGCCATGGGCTAAAGTAGGGACTGACCTATTTCATTTTAAACATAAAAATTATCTTATATTAATTGACTATTATAGTAAGTTTTTTGAAGTAGTCGAATTACAAATAACTAGCTCCGATTACATAATTGGGTGCATGAAAGACATTTTTAGTCGCCAAGGAATTCCTTGTGTTGTTATGTCAGACTGCGGACCTCAATTTTCATCACATAATTTTAGACAATTTTCATCTGAATGGAATTTTACTCATATTACTTCCTCTCCCCACTACCCACAATCGAATGGGCAGGTTGAGCGTACAGTGCAAACGGTAAAAAATATCATGCGAAAGTCGAGTGAAAATAGGACAGATTATCGACTTGCTTTTTTGGAATATTTAAATACTCCTTTGGCAGACGACATTCCATCTCCCGCAGAATTGTTACAAAGTAGAAAGTTACGTAGCATTATACCTATGTCATTAGCTCATTTGAAACCTAAAATACAAAAATGTATCCGTAACAAAATTGTAAATCGTCAAATAGAGCAAAAAATGTACTATGACCGCAACGCAAAGGACTTGTGTTCCTTGCATGTGGGACAAAAAGTAAAAATTTTGCAAATGAATAATATTTGTAAGAGGCGTTGGTTAGCTGGAACCGTTACTCGTGTATTAAGAAATCGTTCCTATGAAGTACAATTAACGACGGGAGTTACAATCATCAGAAATCGTAGACACATCATTATAGATTCGCCACAAAGACAGGACACGCCTGACTACAATTTTGATCAAGATGATATAATGTTATCTGATAAAAATGTTAACACTAATATTGAACAAAATTCTTATGTTACTCGTTCTGGTAGGCTTGTGAGGCCGCCGGATAGATGGGGATATACCCATTAATGTAATATTGTTTTCCCTTAAGTTACATAATTGTTAAAATGCTTATAAGTTTTAAAGAACAAAGGTGTTATGTTGTCAATGTATTTAATTCATGTTAGTAATTTGAAACGTTTGCGTTTAATTAACAATATCCTGAGTTAATTGTTTATTCTATAAAAATAAGTACAGCATACATTATTTACTTCAAGTCAATGAGATTAGTAATTAGTGTAATTCATTGATGCAAATTACAAATACAAGGAAATTAAATATAAACCCTTATAATATCTAATGAAATGAATGTTTGAATACTTTCTTAACAATATGGTCTACTTATTTAATGTTATAGAATAATTTTTAAATTTAAAATTAATTTCTAAATTATATGTATAATTGTGTAATTTAGAAATAAGCAATTGCATGTATGAATTTTATTTTTTTTATTGTTTTAAGGAGGATGATGTGAATATAATGTTGAAGGTAGTTAATTGTAGGTACGATCAGAGTTCATAAAATAAAATCAGTCTGCATCCAACCACCGTCGTTTCATTACACATTACAGTTACAATAGTTATTAATTAAATACCTTATTTTTAATTTTACAAAGAAAACATTCCAATTTACGCTACATTATGTTTTACAAATTATTTTATTAAATGAATTTTTATTAAGTTCAATTTATTATTAATTAATAATAGAAATTAGAATAAACTAAAACATATTAATTAGTACTGCAATCTTATGTCTGTTTGGGATTTTTCATTAGAGGAAATACTGGATCCCAAACTGGTGGTACGGAGAAACCATCTTCCCTGTTGAAATTAGGATGTTTTTTAATTTCAATGGCCTCTATAAATGGGTAGATAACGGACTTCTTTTGCAAAGACCTGGGGTTTGTCCAACTTCATTGAATGTATAGGTTTATCCATGACATGCTCGCAGACTGCAGACTTGTTTACGCGACGGTGTTTGACATCAGCTATATGTTCTTTGACGCGGGTACAAATACTTCGCTTTGTTTGTCCAATATAAGAGAGACCGCACTCACAGTCAAGCTTGTAAACTCTTGCATCCTGTAAGGGGATGTTACATTTCACGGGTCTCAGGAACTGAGAAATCTTCCACAGGGGCTTGAAATAGGTCTTGATAGATGCACGCCTGAGGACTCTTCCGATCTTGTCTGTAACACCTCTCACGTAAGGTAAGATGGCAGGTCTTCGCTCGACTGTTGGTGGTTGCACACGGGGCCTGCGGCATTGGCGTAGAATCTTCAACTTATTCGCACGTAGGACTTGCTTTATATGCTGAAGTTCTCCTGTCAGATGATTACTGTCGCTGACACCATGTGCTCTCTGAAACAAAGATTTGCCTACGATAGCTAACTGGCTAAGATGGTGATGGGAATTACCATTGAGATACCTATTTGTATGGGTTTTCTTTCGAAATACAGTATGGCCTAAGGTGTTATTAGGATTTATTTTAATTAAAACATCTAAGAAAGGTAAAATATCATTCTCTTGCATCAATATCAGATTATATATGATAACTGGTTGTAGACCACCCCAGTCAAGCGTGACCATGGGACCTGTAAAGGGCCCGAAACGTCGGTTTGTTTGAAAAAACAAATATACGGGATTTAATACCAGAAAAATAGTTTCATTTCCTAATTTAAATAATTCGTTTTAGACTTTTATTATAGCCTGTTTTCAGGACTTTATATGATCAGATAAAGTACATTATATCGTGTAACAAATTAGCACATTCCTTAGACAGTATCATTAAGTGTATCGCATCTTTTTTGTAAGATCGTTATTTAATAGTACATTCATAATCCATTTGATCTAACAAAACAGTTTTTCCCACTCCTCCTCGGGCGATCCGCCTTAATCTATAAAGGGCAGAGTATTAATATGGGAGAACTTGATATACTTCTCGAAATATAAGTAACATCTTAGTGGATACGTACTTTAGGAATCCGGAACTATTTATTATAACCATCCTTAGAAGGTAGTCGTAAATTATATTATTTAAATTTTCAGTGTGCCGTCTGCATGACAGTAGGCTTAATCGGGCAGCCAGCACCTAAGAGTTTTCCAGGCACCTTCGTCTTAGCCCTCAACTGGGGCATAGCATATGAACTTCCAAATGCCACAGAAACTCTTAGCTATTACCACAGCAAGTACAGGCTGAAAAAACCAATGGCAATGAGAAGGAACAGACGAGAGCTGTATGAGAAAATTGAAGCTCTTTTGGATAAGTAAGTAGTGTGATGAAGTAGTGTATCTATTTAAAACATTTTCATTACATAGATATTATTTAGTTGCACCCCCTTTTACAACTCTTAAATTTCTATACTAAAGATGTCTGGAAGAAATTGCTAATTATATATATTAACAAGCTTTTTTATGTAATATCAAATGACGGGATAAACAAGCCGTGGGCCTGATGGTAAGCTACACGCCTGTCCATAACAGTTGCTGTGCCACTCTGAGCTTTGAACCACAAAGTTCTGAGGGACACTCCTACTGCGCCCGTAACCCTAAACCATAAGTTGACAAGTCTCATGTGCCTGTTATTTCACCAGCTTATTAGCAATAAGGCCGCCTGTGTACATTAGCTTACTCTGTGATAGTTGCAATTACTGTTTTGTGTTGTCATTGTAATGTTTAATGTGCAATAAATAATTAATTCATTCTAAGTGTCCCAAAACTTCTGCTTTTTAAACTCGTGTCCACGCTAAGAAAAGTCGCCAGGTCTATGCAAGAATCCTTGTTGTTTCCACACACGAATTGTGTACACTGCCTCGGCGGTAGACAAGAAAAAAATCTTGTCTACCCCCGACACGACGTGCTCTGCCGTTATTGTATGAGGCGGGGTGAGGTGCATTTTCAGTAAACGAACATTTATGCTCGTGGACGGGTGTTACTTAGTAGTGAACATATACATACAACAACGTATTTCTTCCCACAGTTGCTAGTAAAACGGCAGCTACCTGAAGATTCGTAATGCACTGACACATTTTACCCTACACACGACTGTCCGAAAGCATTCGTATCGTGTACATACTCATCATTTTCTCGTCTGTAACAGACACGACATGTTTTCGTGGCTAGATCCAACAAAGTCCTTGTCATGCACGAGACCATTCTCATCTTTTCTGTAGCAGACACGGCGAATTCCTTATCGTGTACACGCGCTTTCATTGCATTATTGTTTTCGTTCATTTATTTCTATCAGGCAATTATGACCCATATAATTTATACCTTAAACACTAACAAACATGTAATAAAATATAAATATGATATAAAAACTAATTTACACGAAATGCACTTGTCTTCGATGTGTGACGCAATATGGTGTCTGATAACCGACCTTGGAAAGGTCGGTAGACTACACCCATCAGCCAAAATTCCTTCTTCATGAAGGTCTATAGATAGATACGCATTTAACTTTATACTTCATTTTCAAAGTTAATGCTGTGGAATTTCAAAGAACTAAAATTCCGACTGAAGTTACGAACATTGACGCCCAAAGTTGTCAATTATGTTTAACTTCTGATTAAATAATCGTATTTTATACTTTCAGCATCTCTTTCATCTTTTTCACTATTGTATAACCTTCTCTTTCGAATCTTAAACTTAATTTTAACCTCTGCAATCATAGTATTAAGAGAAAGTGTAAGTTGTCTGTGGTGACAGACCTGGTATCCTATATTACAAGCTTATACTTAGTTTAGGTACCAGTCTTTTGCAAACATAATATAAACACTATTTTTGTCTATCTTTCTTTTGTTCATGTGCAATTGTTATGTTTGTGGAGAGAAATAAATACATTATTATTATTATTAATACTTTCAGCATGGGTTACAATGGCAGGCAATGCATTTTGAGGACACTTTGCGAAACTACACAGCGGATGGTCCCTCATGGCGGCAATATGATTGAAGAAATGTTTAGGACTTTGTTTACGTGAGTAACATTCCTAACCTTCCATTTGTAGCGTTTATCGCCCTCTTAATACATATAAGTTGGCAGGATTTCATTTCCTATTACTGCCGCCAAGCAGTAACGTGAATGTTACTGCGTTCCGAATTTGAAGCGTAAAGATACAAGTGAAATTACAGGCACATGAGACTTGACAACTTTATATATCAAGGTGACGTGCGTAGTGGCAGTGCACTTCAGTTCTTTGCAATTTAAAGCTCTGGCACTGCAACTGTTATGGGTAGGCGTGTCGCTTACCACCAGGCGCACTATTTGTTCATCCCGTTAGTTGGAATCATAAAAAAGTATGATGTTTTATAAATGTTTCATTTTCGCCAATATTGTGAGTTCTACTAGTGTTGTTTATAACAATATGGTCTCTTCCTCCAATTGTATTAATTTTAAACACGCTTGTCTATTCAGAGCATCTACTTTAGGGATTTTATTCTGTATCTTGAAATTCAGCTTAAACTTCAATATGAATTGTTTAATCCTGTACTTCAGAAACGCATTTATTACAATTAAATTTATGAAATCCAACAAGGGGTTTTCCTAAAATGTAATTTAAAAATTTATGATGATCGTCATTTTACCATTTAGCATTTCCACATCTGATGCCTATGTTGATATGACGTTCTTCTAAATAACATGTTCTGCATTGGTAACAAAAGAAGAATCTACTTTTTTAATAGCATTCTCTAATTGAAGATAAATTACGGTTTTATTGTACAAAATCCTTGCAGAATTGAGTCAAGACAAGTTATCAGTCTGCCGACAAAGCAGATAGGAAATTCTCATTATTTTAAAAGCAGTGGGGGAAGTAAAATGGTATCTTTTGTGTCAGTGGCTAATGAGCCAATGGGTCCGAGACTGATTGTTCCTTAGCTTTGTTTTTACATTTTACAGAAGGTAAGAATAAGATTTTTAGCTTCAAATAATATTCCTGACTCTGAACTTAATGGGAATAATCACAACAATAAGACGGACATTTAACATCATCGTTCACTTTCCGGCGAGAGATTCTGGAAACTATCTATCAGGGAACTGTGAAAGTAAAGAGTCTACTTTCAATGCAATGCAGAACAATGAGACTAAGCAGGCTAATTAAAAGAAACTATAGTCCAAAATAGGGTGGTTTGCGTTAAAATTGATTCAAAGCCAAAGTCAAAGTCAAAGATTATTTATTCCGTAGGTAAAATAAATTTACACTTGAAAACGTCACATTTAAGCTACTGCTCGTTCACTACGCTGGACTCCCTGAGAAGAACGAGCAAGAAACTCTAGGAATTGCTCTTTTCAAATAAACTTAAATGCAATGGAATACACTTTGAATCAAATTTGTGTGGATTCTGGATCCATGTCGTCTTTCCATACATCTTTATCTAACACGTAGTCTTTAATTTTGTAATATGATTTTTCGGTCAAAATATTTTTAATGTACTTTTTAAACTTAGGAAATGATAAACTTAATATATGCTCCGGAATCTTATTGTAAAAACGTATACAGTTCCCCATAAAAGAGTTGTTTACCTTGGTTAAACGAAATCGTGGCACCATGAGTTTGGATTTAGCTCTAAGGTTAATATTATGAATAACTTCTTTCTTATTGAAATTATGTATATTTTTACGGGCATATAAAATATTTGAGTAAAGGTACTGTGATGCCACAGTCATGATACCAGTCTCCTTAAACTTTTCTCTGAGAGAAACCCGAGAGCGTAGACGGTACACAGAACGAATCGCTCGTTTTTGCAATACAAATATGGTTTGAATATCTGCCGCTTTACCCCACATGAGAATCCCGTAGGACATTATACTATGGAAGTAACTAAAGTAAACTAGTCTAGCAGTACTAACATCGGTAAGCTCACGTATTCTGCGGACTGTGTATGCAGCGGAGCTTAATCTGCTGGCCAGGGAAGATATATGTGGATTAATAGATTTACCGTCCTGGGGGTGATTCACGTAATCAAACCGTTACGATATCGTAGCGATTTAGTCGTTGAACTGCTTTTTCGTATTCCCGTGTGACAGTGAACGTCAACGAGTCCAATTTTAAAGTCATTCGATCCAAATGTCGTTAAAGCGTGTTCTGGTATATGAATCCAACTTGAATCGACTCTAAATGTCAAGTCATACGTATTCTGTAGAGATGTTGCATCGCTTAGCGCCTTTTACCGCATGTACCATGGTGAGTGCTCTGAAGAGCTGTTCAACCTCATCCCCCCTTCCCCGTTCCTGCTCAGAAGCACGCGTGCTGGCCTTCGTAGTCACCGTTTCACTACCTGCCGAATTCCATCGCGTACTAAAAGGTTCGGTGGCTCCTTTCTCTGCCGCACGGTTGACAAATGGAACTCCCTTCCGGCACATGTCTTCCCTCCCTCTTATGATATGGGGTCCTTCAAACGAGGCGTGAAGAGGCATACTGTAGGCAGGCAGGGTGGAGGTGGCTAGTGCAGTGAGGATTTCATCGCTGCACTAGGTTCCTTCGCGTTTGGATACCACTTTCCACTTAACATCAGGTGGAGTGGAGTCATTTGCCTGTCATGTATATAAGTTATAAAAAAAAATCTGTTAAAATTTTGACAGTTCTTTCAATACACTTTCGACGAATAAATGTCAAATTTCACAATCCAAGATGTCGGTCATTAGTTGTTACGTTTCGATTCTACTCGTGTCAACGTTCGTTCAAGTGATACGTGAATGCTCACTTTGGATAGGACTTCAGTCGAACGACTACGTAATTTCGACGATATTTTGATAGCTTGAAGTGAATCGCACTACTGTAAAGAATTACGTTCTTTTTATTTAAATTTAAATTTTATTATTTTGATGTTCATATTCCACACCTTATCATCACTTTCTTTTCTAGGTAAGATGAAGGTCAAATGAGTATTTATTTTATCATAAAATAGTCCGAAAAGTGAATTGGTTTGAGAAAACAAATACACGCGATTTAGATCTGAAAGAATAATTTTAGTATCAATATTGAACTAAGAACTCACTCAACAGTAATTTTTCAGTAAAATTCGTACCCGTTCTCGGAATTATAAAGGCGCACAATTCGAGTACAAACAAGCACAGGCCTTTCAAATTGGTATCAATTTTTAACCGACTTCAAAAAAGGAGGAGGTTCTCAATTCGACTGTATGTTTTTTTTTTTTTTTTTTGTATGTATGTTACGCGATAACTCCGGTATTTGTGAACCGATTTTCATGATTCTTTTTTGTTGGAAAGGAGGTACTTCCATAGTGGTCCCATTTCATTTTGAAGGAAATCATCCACCTCAAAGGGTGACGCATGAAGATTCATTTTTATGAATAGCGCCTAACTTTAATTTAGGAGCAATTACTTTTAGCAATTATTTAGTTGATTTTGCTATTTCATCAATTCAAGGCGTTTTTCCCTCGATATACTTTGAGTAGTGTCGTAGTGAGAACCTATTTTTATTATCTCCAGTATCAAGTCCTGTATAGTGGCGAACTAGGGGATATTTCAATTAAATTTAGCAAATAGACGTAATTCCACGTACTTTTGAGGTCGGTTTTTTTAGTACTCTGTACTGAGATTATGATGTTTCTATTAGTATTATACTTGTAAACTTTGAAAGTCGCCAAATTGTACCAATCTAACGGTTTCTATGTTCTTAACACATTCTCGAGAGTATCGTGCTTTTGCTGATTGATGTGCTATGGCAGAAATATTTCTTATAAGTTATACAAACTTATAAATGTTTCATCGTCACGTCAAGTGAATGTAACAAATAATGATACTGGTGTTAATTAGCTATGACGTCTTTTTTTTATAACATCGAGTTCACGCCTGTCCGTGACAATTGCAGTGCCACTCATAGCTTCAACCTGCGAAGATCTAAGAGGCACTGCTACTGCCCCCAACGCCCTGAGACATAAGTTGACAAGTCCCATGTGCCTGTAATTTCACCAGCAACCTTAACCCTTCAAAACCGGAACACAGTAATGCTAAGATTACTGCTTGGCGGCAGAAATAGGTAAGGTGGCAGTACGTAGGTCACTCAATAAGTTTTGAGATAAAGAAAAAATATCAAACATATTAATATAATTTATTTTACATTTTTTCAAAATACTCTCCATCATTATCTACACAAAGTTTCATTCGTCTAAACCAACTCTGAAAACACTTTTGCCAGTCTTGATCCGTCAACATTGAAATTGCCATTTCGTAGGCAGCTACTGCCTCTTCGACACTCAAAAAAAATTTTCCTTTGATTTTATCCTTCACTGTTGGGAACAAAAAGAAATTGCAGGGAGCCAAGTCAGGGCTGTACGGCGGGTGATTTAAGGTTTCTATACCAGATTCCTCAATAAACGCCTTTGTTCTGAGGGACGTATGTGAAGAGGCGTTATCGTGATGTAGCATGATTCCCCGAAGCCCGGTCTTTGGTCTCCTCTCCCGCACAGCTTGGAAAACTTTTGGCAATGCTACTGTTGTGTACCATTCTGAATTAACAGACGTACTATTTTCTAACATTGACGTCGACAAATGTCCGCTCCGAGAAAAAAAACTAGCTACCAATTTTTTTGCCGACGTTTCGAGGTCTTTGCAACTTTGTCGGTAATTGTCCCTCTGCGAAGACCCACACCGACGACTGCTTCTTGCTTTCTGGATCATATTGATAGATCCATGTTTCATCACCAGTAACGATTTCTGAAACACGTCTCGATGTCCCGTTTTCGAAACGTATAAGCATTTCTCGGCACCAATCCACTCGAGCCTGTTTTTCAGCACCGGAGAGCAATCGTGGGATCCATCGACAACAAAGCTTCCTCACTCCAACATGTTGATGCAGGATAGTATTGACGCTTCCCGAACTAATGCCTAGGATCTTCTCAATGTTCGTGTACGTGATTCGTGGGTCTTCTCGCACCAACATTTCAGACGTCCACACATTTTCTGCAGTAACTGCTGTTTCCGGGCGTCCGCCTCTTAGGTCATCTTCAAGGTTAGTTTTGCCTCTTTTAAATTCCTTAAACCACCTAAAAACTGTTGCACGAGAAGGAGCAGAGTCCTCTAATGCTGACTGCAAACGTTCCAAACTCAATTGTTCAGTTAAACCACATTTAAAATCATAGAAGATCATAGCACGCAAATGTTCACGGTTAAGATCCATTATTGTAAAGAAAAAGCGCGGGAAGCGTTGTAATAAAATGACTAACAATGTCATTTTTTTTTTAAATTTATCTAAATTGCTTTTGGTGATCTATTTTTAAATAAATTTGCTTTTTAAAAACATATAATACGGGTGCGTTCCATTTTTAAATTTCGAGCATCTCAAAACTTATTGAGTGCCCTACGTACTTCCCTGGACGAACTCTTTCATAACGAGCTCACCTGCTACTTCATTATAAACTTATAAATCGTCTACAGACGGTGCGCGTGTATGCCAGAGGTCATTGGTATGTGTTAACAGTGCTTACTTATCCTGTGAAATTTCGATACTGCGTGTTGCTAGAGATTCAACATTTTGATATGTTATGACGTCAGTATTAAGATTTTGTGTAGGCAAATAACGTTATCTTACGTTCTTTGATGAAACGAAATAAATTATGCTATGTTCTACGTCACTTACAAATATTTAGGGCGGCATAGTATGTAGCTCGTGCGAATGTGTTGATTACTGAAAACTTATGACCTTTGTTATTAAAGAGGTTGTCAGAAAAAAGTTAAATTAAAAGTACCAATGGACGCGTGCGAGATCGTATGTAGATACAGATGAGTGGAGGTTTGTGATAGAGACCAGGTAGGCATAGGCCTACTTCAATGGGAGAAAGGCGTGATGGTATAATTATAAATTTCTGAGATTAAAAAGAGCGAGTCCACCTAACACAGATACTAAAAACATTTAATAGACTGGCTTTTAACTGTAAATTTTATTGATTGTAATTTAAGCAATATTTTTTAAATATTTTTTATTTATTAATAATATGTATAATAATAATAATAATGTACAAGACAACCAAATCAATTGCCTGGTCTCAAACTTGGGAATTCCCTGTATGTTGAGTACCAGAGCAACGGAATTCACTCTGGGGCACTTCCCACAACAGTTAGACCAGAACCAATTTAGAAAAGTCTTTTCCCAAATTGGTCCAACCGAGTAATACGAGTAATTGGAATTGAGTCCGTGTCCTGCACATCCAGAGCCTATATTGTTAATCGTTAGGACACCGAGGTCGTCAATATAATAATAGTTTTTCTGCATGTTAAGAGTCTCAATTATAAAAAACATAATCAAAAAATAAAAATAATAAATTTGTTTAAAACCCATGAAATTATATTTTCACCTCACTAGCTCGGAATAGGCTTTCTTTCTCATTAGAAATCTGCGCACAAAAGCGTTGTTCCACGCTGGCATGGAGAAGGTTTTTGGAATTCGAACTTGAAGATAGGCTGTGGTGCACCGAACTTTTTCTTTTCATGAGAAAAAGAATCATAATGACACTTTCAACTACGCGATTTGTCGTTATTTATATTGTTGATTGTTGATAAAATTAATATTTTATTTATTAAAACTAATTTGTTACAGTTCAACTGATTTTCTTTCATCTACCATTTTCCTCGTTATAGTGAGGTGAAAAGTTGTGTGTTTCGCTCGGCAGTAAAGTTGTTTTGCATCTCGTGTCTTGAAACCCTCGCTACGCTCAGGAGTCTATTTTCGAACCAATGTATTCGCTTCGCTCATAGTTCAATCTTAGGCTCCTTCACTTACCCAGGTGTATTACAAGCGCTTGCGTCAAACAACAACTTTGCAGCCTTGCACGACAAATAACAATTTTGGACCTTATTTATTCTCGACTACCGTGTAACTTAAAAAATATATACTTCAGTACAGTACTTACATTGGTTTCAGGTTTCCAATGTCCAAAGTTCTTCCCTACGAGCCCGCCGAGCACGAAATATACGATTCAGCACACCGCCTTGGCAAACTTCTGGACAGCTGTGATCAGTATAAGTGCCCAGTGTCACTTGTGGACTTGGCTCAAGGATATTATAACGCCCCTGCACCAAATGTCGATACATCTTTGAAACCTTGGGCGCTTTTCAGTAGTAATTTTGGATAAAAAAAAGTTCTAGCGAATAAAGTTCTTTTAGGCTCGTTTTTTCTAACCCTTCATGCGTCCTATAGATATATAGTTCCCCTTGTGACAACGCGACCTCTTTCATCCCACCTTTTTATCTCTCCTTTTTCTGGTTCCCGGCCACTTATTTTTGAAATTTTGAATCGTTCTCTATTTCTTTTGCCTCGTAATTCTTACTGTGCTTCGTTCCGTCGCCACTCCCATCAAAATTCTCGGAGAGAAAAGACCGTATCCTCGTACCATGTAAACCTAATTGCTTATAAGCAGCAATGATACGAATACAGGTCCTTTGGGGCAAGTTCACTAATCATGTAATAATAAACTATAAGTTATAATCTGTAGGGAGTGTTTTTATATTATAGTAGGTACCTGTTTTTATACCTACCTGTTTTTGTTATAGCCTATACTTTAAATGTGATTCCTATCTTCCTTCCTTCACGTTTTCCTTGTTATACTTCTATAATAAAATCATGTGGATCGAACGTACTTTCTATCACTATTACCTCAACCCCTTGCCCACATCCATGTCTGTATCTGTACCTAACCAGGGCCACTGCTCTACCAACTGAGCTACAGATCGAGACAAGAGACCTTACGAATTTCTCTATAGTCTGTCTTTTTTGAAGATGGAGTAAAATTACGATTGCCCGGTTGCCAGCTTTCGTAAAATTTTAAATAGTCATGTAATAGTTGTCGACAGTTTTATCGATAGATTGTGAACGTAGGTAATATTTTGCCAAAAATTCCTGAATTGTATATGTTATGACGTTCTAATGATTACCAATTGCGTATCAAAATCAATTTTTAGTCATACACATTTTGATAATGAATGACAGACGTATTTGAGTATAGAATTATATTAAATTAAAATAAAAAAAAATTAAATATGTATCCTATTAGTATTTTTAATATACATACTTTTAAATTTAGCTTATGATTGAATTTTCAAAAATCAACAAATCAAATGTGCCCAACAGTTGAACGTATAATGGGCCGATGATGAATCAAATGAAACAATTTCGCCTATTTATTTCACAAGCGCAACCAACGTTCAATCGATAGTCGATATGACATTTATCGACTGCAATCACTAGCTTGCAAGCGGACAGCACCTTTGCGCAATCAACTGTCATTTTGCTCTGTCTTCAAAAAAGACAGAGTATAAGTGTTACAGATCTTTTGTAGTGGATTTTTTCGACCATAAGCGACACCTGTGAGAGATCTATGAAACTTCTTACTTAGCTGGTACCTTCTCAGCTACCAGAGTCTGACGTGAGATGTCGCATTTTAATTGTAATAGGTTTTGATTTTCATTGAATATCACGATGGTACTCCAGTGGTTTGTTATATTTTAATACAAAAAATAATTCCTTCGACTCGACAGGTCTGGAACCTGTATCTGTGGTGCATATTATATAATGTTTGTATTTGAAAGTGAGTAATTTTAACTAATAACAAATTCCGTTAATCCACTTCACTCCTTTGACAGGTTTTCCCAACCCTCGTGCGTGCGAGTCTATTTAGTTCCATTAAGAAGTCCTATCAATGGAACCAAGTGGATCATTTAGTTTCTTTTGAAGGAACGGGATATTCAAAGGAAACACTTATTTATTATTAACGCATAACATTTAATATTTATAGTTCATATTTATAATACATTTCAATGTTAGCAGTAAGAAGTCATGAGTGTATTCATAATAGTATGTGGTAGTGCTTGATTTATTAATTTTATCATTACAAAATGGAACTTATGTCTATGCCTTAGCGTTTAAATCTATTATGTATATTCGCGCTTACATTAATTCTGCGTAATAACCTAAACATTATTATTTATATAATTGCTTATTTTTATACACTTTCATAAATTATTGAGCTATTATGACTTAAAACGTCCTATGTATTTATTATTATTTATATATTTTTTATTATAATTTCATAGTGCATAAACCTTAAAAATACTTCAGTGGCATCTTGATAACGAACAAACACTAATACTATGTGACTAGTGAGATCCGTAATAGACTATTATACTATTATTGTGTGTCATTAGAATACCTTAATATTAAAATAAATGTAGGAATTCACTCTCATGTTATTCTCTATTAATCTATAATTTGTATTATTAGTATGGTGTTCGTTTTGCAAATGTCGTTTTCACTGGTCCATTTGATCGAGTGGAAATTTCAACCGCTGTTATATTTCACTTTTTATTCACTCAAAAAGAAAACCTACAAGATCGAAAAATATTGAAAGAGAAATTACACCAATAAAAACATTAAAAAGAATGTTGTATGAATGAATGAGAAGTTACGTGACAAGTACGAGGAAAGATTAAAAAATTAAACATAGTGGCTACGTAGCGTTACAAGGTCTTTGTTAATCAAATATTATCATATTCATGTGGCGTGATAGCATTGAAGGACAGGAGTTGCGAGCTCAGGCAACATATTACACCTCTCGCGAGACCAATGCAGTATACAAAATTGGTGGCAAACTTTCACTAGGCGGAGAGGTACTATAAGAAGAACTTAATAAAATTACAAAGTATCGCCCTAATGAACACACTACGTAAAATGCGTTTAAACGAGTGAATTTAAATTTCCACTCGTCAAATACCGTTACTCGTGACGAGAAAGGTGAAAAATAATTCAATAACAAACGAAAGAATTCATTAGCACTAGAAGACATTAATTATTATCATTAACAAGACATTTTGAAACATACATTGATCTTAACCTAGACAATTATGACATTGACAGTGATGTTTTAGGAATTAGGAGAGTTATTGTAAATTCCTTAATAACACTATGCAAGCAAATTAATTATGTAAGTAGGATAGGAAGGTGTCACCCAGGGCGCATTCCTATGCCCTATTTTTTATTCTTAAAAGTTTCGTTTAATACAATGTAACAGAAAAAGATACAAAGTTTAAACGAATACATTTGTCAACATTGAACAAGCTATCTTATATATATGACTTCTAAGCAGCAAGTTTGAGTATTATACATTCTTGACAATTGACAGTTTTCATTTATTTAGTACTTCATTACTACTGGACATCAATCTTATCAGTTTCGTATTTATCAACCACATGGCTCATCCATATTTCTAAAATCTTCATTATGGTATATTAAAGATGCACAATTATAAAATAAAATATAATATTTCCAATTTGTTTTTTATCTCCTACTTCCTAAAACCATTGAGGTGATTTTAAAAATAATTATTACTTGATTCATCAAAGATAATTAATTAATTATAGACATACATAAATCAATTATATTAAAATTGCTTTTCAATTAAATCTTAAGTACAAAATCTTAGAAGTTAAGAATTTACAAACGTTGCCAGTTGTTTCGACCTGAATTTACAAAACGATGTACTTTGGCTACATTGTTAAGTACTCGTTTAATTCAGTAGATACTGGTTGGCACATTTTTTAGAACAATATCAATAAACTCAAAGGTTAGAAACAACTGAATACTTAAATAAAAACAAGCTTACAATATTTACGATTCTCAATTTTATAATAACATTTGTTGTGTCTCAATTACAATAATTCTCTTTCAAAATTATTTCGTTATTTCAATCGTTTACAAGCTCAAAATTTTTTATTTTCCTATTAGACTCATAAGAGATATAAAATATTGTAAGCCTTTTTGTTAAGGTACGAAGCACACCTACCACTCGCTATAGCCATAGTATAATATGACAAGTAATGTTACTTCAACGCAGCAGCGCAGCTTGTATGTGTGCGCGCGTGTACAGACGCACACTTTTGCGTAATCTCGCAGTGTACTCGAGTAGCACAACACGGGTTATGGCACACGCCATTCATTACAGAATTGAAATCACTGTGTTTTTAGTTGTTCTAACAAGAGTGCCTTAAATCAGAATTGTTCAAGGTGTGCACGAAAGATACCTCCCTGCACGACGTAGCACCCTGAAGAACAATCGTCGAGTATCTTATGCCGATTGCCAAACCTTTTCCCCACAATGGGTATGGGTAGCATTGTAGTCAATGCCATATAAGGCTGCTGATTGACTGCATGTTTGCAGTTCATGCAGTCGGAACTAACTTCACGCATTAATCCCATGCAGTCGAAACCAACTTCATGCAGCCGAGATTGGCTGCATGCAGTTAGTGCGTGTAGTCGTTATCAATTTACATGCAGTGAAAGTCTCGGCTGCATGAACTTGATTACTCCACGCATTAGCTGCATCAATCTGTTAGCAACCTAAGAAGACGAAGAGGAACTGTTCATTATTTTATTTCTAATTCATAATCATACATTCATAATCCAGACACCGATACGCGATGTGAATATAAAATTAATTAATACGTAAGTACTGTATTTAACAAACATTATCTCAACATAGCACAAGAATACTGTAAAGAACACCGTAATTTTTTATTGTCTACAACCAGTAGGTACAAATAAAATATAGACCTGACAACCCTACTCTCTGAGCGACGTGTAGGCATTGATGCGTTATATAGGCGGGAGTTGCACTACTTGTTTTACTTTACTATTCTATGGCGTGTCCAAGCTACATCGGGGTTTCAGACGCTGCAAACTAAGTGAAATTTGCAATTGATAGAGCATTAATGCTCTCCTAAACTCCCCGTCAATTGCAGAAAACGAGCGGTGAGGTGCGCCTTTCACCTAAAAATAAGTATTAGTTTCTAAAGATAGAAAAAAGTTATTATAAAAGAGAATGGATTTTTATTTCTGTATATACATCTAATCGTGTTGGAAGCTCAACGCAAATTTTGTGTGATTTCATGTACCTAGTACACAATTTATATTCTATGTATTACGCGTATTACATGAACTAGTACAATATAAATATTATAAATAGAAAACAAAATGTTTTTAACATATACGTCATAGTGATGTATCTATATGGAATATATTACATATTACGTTTTATGAAGTGGTTTTATTTTAAAACAAATGTAACCAAAAAAAGAACTTACGTCACTTTGGAAGACGTTCGATTAATCATGCGAATATGACTACCTTACATAATATTTATATTGTAAAGAGTATTTCATCATTATATATAAAGTTTAATTGCGAGAAATATTATAAAAAAAAAGTAAAGAAAAAACGAGAAGTAAAGTGCAAAAAGCAACATTCCAAAAGTGTTTACTCTAGTTTTCCATGAACCTAATTATAAAGCGTTACGGATTATTCGTTAACCAATCTGTTATTTTGACTTCCTTTCAATTTAAAACGAAAAAAAACATCGTAAACAAAAAATGTGAAAAAAAATTGCAATTACAAAGAAAAAACGAACATTGTGTAATGTATTAAACTTCGAATGACTTAAGTTTGTATATATGTACAGGAAACAAAACGACAACATTCTACTCGACTCGACTACCAATCTAATTTAGCACTAAAGGCAACGTGAAAGGAACGTAGAAAAATAACTTGCCATTAATAAATATTATTTAAATTTCTATGTTGATCTTCTATATTTACACGCCAACATATCGGTTACGTTGATTTCTTAAAATTACTGACAGCCATATGATAGCTGACTATGAGTTTGCAACCCCATAACCCATTGTAGATAAATCCGCTGATAAATATATATAAGACAATATATAACATACAAGAATGAATAATATATCTTTGACGAAGTATTCTTATAAAGCTAAAGTCTTGGACTTGTTGATGGCAGTTTTATCAAATCGCTTTGGCACAAATTCCCATATTAAACATACACGATCATCAATACAAATATAACGTAATGTTAAATAATATGTGTCACAACAAATTTATCTGACAGTGCGTTTACGAGTTGACTCATTCGTCGTCTAACCCTAAAACATTGAGAAGCTAATTATATACCACTTAAACACGTACCCATGTTAACTTACTTACAAACAGATGAGTCTAGCTTGTTGATTTATTGTTAAATTTATTTTTTTACCTATCTACCTCCAGACATATACGACAAAACTACTTTTAAACCCGTTTATCACCCGAAACGTTACATACAGACTGACACGTCTGATTGACTAACAATTTTCATTTTAGGACAACAATTTTAAGTAGGTTCCTTATATAATACGGGGGACGTTAGGGCTTCATTCAATTTGATTGGTTAAAAAAACTAACGCGCAAAAGGCGCAGCGTAAACCAACCAATCGTTACTTCCGGGTCTTTTCCTCGCGCACCCCGCACTCACACAGGAGCTGTCGTCTTAATATAGTCAAACTACAGAAGTTTATCAAATAGACCAAAACAACAGGAAGTATTATTACTTTAAAAAACTAATAAAAGCTACATAAACTCAAAACGTGGTTTGCCTTTTAGACAATAACAAGTATACAACCAATTTTTCAAATCACAGAAAGAAAAATTCTATGTTTATCGTATTAGACTGAGTGTTGTGGTTATTCACTGCGCTATTATCATTATTCACATATCTCAAACGTGACGGTAGGTACACACGATGTGATTTCAAGTGTGGTGTGTCGAAGAAAAGATGAGTTACAACGGTAACCACACACGATGTCGAAAAGCACAGTCACAAGGCAGGATGGCAGGCAGACAGAAATGAGCAAGTGGACGGGTTTTAACCCGGGTTAAAACCTATTAACTCCCGAAATCGATGGCAGACTATGTGCAACAAAATATTGTATATAGAATTTTGTTCAAATTTACATATATACATTTAGAGAATATTTATTACTTTCTGAGCTAGACGATTCCATTTGTCTTTATATTGAATAGATAGATCTTCATAAATTGTATCGTAATGTGCATCCAGAGTAGTGAGAATCCATAGAATTGCAGGGTAAGTTTGGCGTGAAGTACGATTGTTTACATCGAAATTTGTAATAATTAAAGAATTATACTAAATTCCATTATTCGTTTCCGTACCCATTGTTGCCCACGATTTTGGGTAAGAACCCGGTTAAAACTCGAACAGGTTGATTGGGTTTTAACCCACTGCCCATCTTTGTAAGCAGATGATCTTTACTTAGTGATACCTCATTTGGTTTATAATTTACGTAGTTAATTGAGCAAGAGTCGGCAAAAAGATAATTTATACGTGTTTATTAAACCACAGGGTTATAAGTCGTTGTATTGGCTCAGCTCATCCAGTTAAGGTAACCCTAACAACATAGCCTAATATATATTTTGCTAATTTAGGTTCTGGTGTGTCGAGACCCATTTTTGAAGCCATAATCCACTTGGCAGCCAATTTCTCATGACATTTGTAAAATTTCCTATAATAGAATTTAGCTTTCGTACAATATACGTAAGATTAACGGTCGTGTACATTTTGTCTCGTATGGAAACTACATGATTTGAAATAGGCAAGAGAAAGAATGGATTAAAACGCCATAATACTAGGTGACTATGGTAGGAGACGAATCAGGAAAGGACGATAGCAGGACGAATTAGGAATGTTGATTAAGAGTGGATACTACCTCAGCTCGAATTCGATAGTTTTCAGCAGGGACACTGGCTTAATTTCAGAATAATTTTTTTTTACAAATAAAATTAAATCGATTTGAAAAACGTATATCGTACAGTTCGATATTAAAAAAATCATTGGTGTATGTAAAGTATATAATGAATCTTCAAAAAAGGAGGAGGTTCTCCACTCGACTGTACCTTCTTTTTTTTGTTACGCGATAACTCCGGTATTTGTAAAGCGATTTTCATGATTCTTTTTTGTTGGAAAGGGGGTACTTCCATAGTGGTCCCATTTCTTTTTGGAAGAAAATCATTCACCTTTAAGAGTGGCTGTTCACGCGTGAAGATTCATTTTTATAAATAGCGCCTAACTTTAATTTAGGAGCAATTATTTTAATGGTTGATTTTGCTATATCTCCAATTCAAGGCGTTTTTCTCTCAATATACTTTGAGTAGTGAGAACCGATTATTATTATCTCCAGTATCAAGTCCTGTATAGTGGCGAACTAGGAGATATTTCAATAAAACTTAGCAAATAGATCTAATTCCACGTACCTTTGAGGTCGGTTTTTTTAGTAATCTGTACTGAGATTATTTGAAGAATCATGTTTTCACACCATATCAATTTTACTGTATATTTTTTTCCAAAGTTATTGATTCCACGCTTTCACTGTTATTCGGAACCAAAGCCATTTGAGGCTGTATAGACTCTTAGTAAATATCATTTTCATCATCACCATCTACAGCCCGACATCATCCACTGGTTATAAGCTTCTCGTATTTATGACATCCACTAATCTTATGCTAGTTCCAACTATCTATGACTCGGAACTTTGATGATGTCATCCACCCACCTCGCTACAGTGGCCCTACTCTCGAAATCCGTAGTTACCTACAACCGTTTTCTCATTATGGATGACCTCGGGACTATCCTCAAAGTCCGCCAAAGTAAAGACACGTTCGAAAATGTCAAACTAGCCGTTTGAAACTATCGAATTGGGTTGTCATACGTTCTTCGTTCTAGACACGATCGAAACTCAACTCTGTAAGTCATTCATAGTGGGAAAACTGCCGTAACCAAAGATTTAGTGTCTTGAGAGTTCTTATTAATTGTCGATGCTTCTTTTATGTTACGTCTATATTGACTCTGCATAGTACGTTGCTACTTTGACTGCGCAGTCCGTGGCCGCGTAGAGATCTTCTCTCGTACAGACACAAGGACACAAGGGGCACAACAGTAAGTGCTGCATGGACTGTGTTGGGGCACCGCAGTCACATTGGGTTTGACTAGTATCTAGCTTCGAGAGTAAGGCCCAAGAACATCCTACGTTTCTATAACCATTTCTTGGTCACCATTCGTTTATCTACGTCCGCTTTACTCCATGTCTTCGCCTCGTCTAGTAATATGTCCTGTTCAGCTCGTAATAAATATGTAAAGTATTTTGAAAATTATCTCTCCCAACTCAATACGGAAACCAAACATAAAAAGTGTATAAAATGTCACATACTTTAACACAAACACACTCGCATGCACTACACATATTCAAAACACACTGAGGGTTGTATTCTAGAACTCTATTCAATGCTCAAGTCAGGATTGCACTGGGAACACAAGCACTGGGAATACGACCCTAATGGCAGGGACTTGAGTATGATTTCGAGTGCTTTAAACCATACTCAAATCCTGACTTGAGCATTGAGTAGAGTTCTAGAATACGACCCTGAATCTTTAGCTTTCTTTTTTTTTAAGGTCTTGTGCTAGCCTAGCTAGGTACAAACTATAGCATTAAGTATGAATGGTTACTGGAATAGTGCTTTCTAACCGCGTGAAACCACAGTCGATTCACACACGTTCGTTCAACAATTTAGTACAGTCGGTATTGTTTGTTTTTGTTTCCGTACGCCCCATGTTAAGCCATTCTAACTCTTGTATTCCATAACATTATTATTAACCTATGGTGTTATAGGAGTATCTATTTCTTGCAGTCATATAAAAATAACAACAGAGTCTTATCTAGATAATATTTACAATAAAACGTTGAATGGTTGTAGGAATACACGGTGGGAAGCCGGCAGACTTAGCTTATTATATAAATAATTTATTTTTATTTATTTCGTTATTGATAATTATTATTTATTTAATTGCTAAATTGGTGTGTTCGGTGCGTGCAATAGCACATTACTAATTTTTATTTATCGACGCGAGTGAGTACGTTAGAAAATAAACTTTAACGTCAACGACAGACAGTATTATGTCCTGCTAGTCATTTTATTAGCAATTCTTTGCAGCGCGGAATCTTAGTATACTGTCTTATATCAATGGTCGGTATAGGTGCGTAATTAGTAAATTTACTTCCTTGTTACCTTTAAAATTGATTAGGACAGGACATAGTACGTCATATCAAAACAATTCCATATAAAATTCCATCGCAGATAGAATCAGACATAATTAGTGCCTTTCATATGTTAATATTACCAAAACGCGGGTCGAAACGACCACCTACTGAAAATACGGAGTTAAATTACTTCGATCAACCTTTAGCGAGCTTCCACGGCATTGTCTTACTACAAGATGACAGCCAAAAAAGATTTTAAGGTTGAAATTCGGACTATCAAAGGTAAAACAACAGATTGAAGCCGACTGGTGCGGATGCATCTATGGGGCAATTGCGTCCTTGGAGAAGTGAACTTAAATGAATGTTATAATATTGGCAACTGTCGCCCTCTAGTTGACAATTGGTTAATAAAGAGCATGGTGGAAATGCTTTATTCCAAATTTATAAATATAGCTAATTTAACCCGTACATGCTTCCACTACGCTAAATCGTAAAATGGTGTAAATCAATATAGCTCGTTTCAAATTAGGACACAGATAACACACCCAAACAAGAATAAATTTAGAAAAGTTTATTTCCCAAGTTGGTCCTATCGGGAATCGATACGGGGTCTCCTCATCTAGTGCTCATAGTGCTAACCGTCGGGTCATTGACGCTCTCACGTCATGTTTTTGCTCTCTAAGACCTGTCACAATTATTAAAGATTTACAAGACACTTCTTAGTACGAATAGAGTGAGGCTAAATGTGACTTTTGAAAGGGCGTTACAAACTACAAATTTCTCGTAAAGCAAATAACGAGATAGTAAACAAATACAATTATACAATTGTTTGATAACTGATAAAAGTGGATAATGCAAACAAGGCATTATATGGTTATATGAGAAAAAGAGATGTTAGTAATAATGACACACATTTATAGAGCGAACGCGGAGGGGAACATGGGAAAAGGTCGACCACGGCGTCAATATATCAACCAGATTGAGGATGTCCTTGATAAAGGCTGGGTCAGTGTGTATAAAGAGACTGATTCGAATGAAGGAAACGAAGGAGGTATCTCAGTCAATCTCTGTCTAGCCCAGCGGGAGACAAGCGTCGGTATGATATTGGAAACATAATCATGAGTCATGACGGACGATACATTTTCGAAAAAGTTTGTCCAGTAAATACTGTATGACCTACTGCATTAAGTGAGGAAATTACGGGCACATAGGAGTTATCAACTTATATTTCAGAGTCTCGGACGCAGTGGCAGTAGCTCTTGAATCATTCCGGTTTGCGTGTTGCTTATACCACCAGGTACACGACTTGTTCGTCTCGTTACTTGGTGTCAGAAAAAAAGGTATTTGGATAGACAGAATGCCGAATATTCAACTTAAAACATCTTTCGTATGTCAAATTGCATTAGGACCATAATCCACGCAAGTTAACGTTTATGTCTACGTACATTACGTATTTTCTAAACTATACTAGCCCGGTGTACGCTTCAGACACAAACAGCTATACACACTCAATAACACTTACATATATGTATAATATATGAAGACAACTCACACAAAACAGTTGAATAATTTACTATAACCATCCCTGTTTTCCTAACTGCTCGCTGTGGTTCATTTATAGAGTTATCTAATTATCTAATAAACATTATCATGAGTTACTTTGACATATCAAATACGCGGCTCAAAATATTATTTTATTTAAGATAGTTTGCTACAATACCCTATAAAATGGGTAAAAGTGAGGTAAAAACGCTTAATGCGACAGTGTATCAAATAATTAAAATTGTCTACCAAATTAACTGCGACATGAATGAGTAACACTTAATAGTAGATCAAATTAAATGTCTACCTTTGAAACTAGTCTAGGTACAAATAAACGACAGGTTACCTAAGTTACTGACTAGGGTCACAAACCTCAACAATGATTTATTATCTAAAAGTTGTAAGTGGTAAAGTGCCGATAAGTGAGTAAAAGACTTCCAATCGGTGAAAATTTGTGAGAATTAAAAACAAGGAGAAGAAACTTGTGTACTAATGTTACCCTGTACGCTAGGATTATTAGTGAATTTACTGTAATTACATTAAAGTACGGAAGAAACGCCCGCGCGATGAGAGGCGCAAAACTTAAGCATAATTCATTAGAGAAAAAACATTCAGTCATTACGTTTTTAGGGTTAGCATTCGTTATTATTATTACCTCCGAACTAAAATTACCAAGCAAATCATCTACCTTCAAAGTATGAAGTAAACGAGCGTAGAAAAAGATAATTTCGGCACCCGTCGGCCTGCGTTCGGCGCTGGCGGTATCGGCTCAAAGTTTGGCACACCATTTTAAAAAATGTAATAAAAACAAGTTATCGAACTATCTAAGAATATCGACTTTATAAAAATGTACAATTGGCAGTCAATTGCGTTTCTCAAATATATCTAGTCAAATAATATCACCTTGCAATGTGACTCTATCAACTATACGGCATTATGATAAGTGTCTTTTTATATCTCTTGAACTAGGCTTTAGACCTAACAATATCTACAATCCCTTATATTTTCATTACAACTACAGGGAAATTATTACCATTCGTCAATTATTACTCGATATTGTCCTTATGATTTTTACGCGAGTACGTAGTTTATCAAATACTAAAAGTTTAATTCAAAATTACATCACCATTATTAATACAAGTCAATTCTACAATGTCCGGCTCCTCAAGGACGTTTGCTTCAACTATTATAAATTATGTTTGATGCTAATCGACGTCGATTGAATATTTTTATTAGATTACCTACATTACGAAATTGAGCTCGATTTTATTCGAAGTAAACATTATAGTAAGTAACTGCTTATATATGCCCGTTATCATCGTGACAACTAAATACTATCGCGAGAAATTAAATACAAACCCCTAAAGATAATTCTGTACAATGTTTGTGCGTCGTATCAAATAATTCCTGAAAAAGAAATCGTTCCGATGAAAACATACAAAAGAATACTTGCTTAAGATATAAACGTTTCGGCGTCTAATATAAAAATAGTTGTGGCGGCGTCAACAGAAAACGGCCATGTCTTGAGGTTGCTCCGCTGTTGCGACTATCGACGGACACAGTCTCGCGATCGAGTTTATATAAAAAGACGGTTTGGATGCGCTTGCGGCGTCACAACGTCCTGTAGCGCACCGGGCGCTTGGCACCACACTGAGCACTAATAGTTCTCGCCTGACAATTCCCTTCTGGGATCCCTAATACGATCATCCGTGCCACCACATGACGATCAACTCCCAGAACGTCTTCGGCGGCGAGTGGCCGAAGACGTAAGACGAATTTCAGAGACCCGGATCTCCTTCGGAGCCCATCTTGAGCAGCTCCAATTTTTTCTTGGCGATTTTCGAGTAGAGAATATCGATTGGTTTGCTATTGTCGTAGAAGGTCGGCGCTCGAAATATAATGAGCGCTGTACCTACGACACAAGCTATTGTGAATAGAAATAGGAAGATTCTATCAAGTACCATCGCTACGTACTTCCAATCATCCTCCACCTGCAACAAATTATATTGTTTGCATTACATAATCACGAAATAGCAATGAAGATATTCGACAGAACTTTACTTACACTCTCAAACTTATCCTTATTTTTGACATGCTGCGCTATAAACCTGGAGCCTTCTATAGTCTTTTCCATCTCTCTCACGTAAGGTTTCTCTAGAGATGGACTGCCGTCATCCAAGTCTAAACGGCATGGGGACCCGGGGGGTGGTGAGAATAGCTCGTCGTCACCACCTGGAGGGGGTGGAGGGGACGGAGGCATGCCTGGAAGCTCATACTCCTCACTGCCCCATTCTTTATACTTTCCGTCCAGCTCATCTGGACCGAAGACATCGGTTATTACCTGAAATGACGTTCACAGGTTAGTATACGAAACAATATTCTAATTATTGGATTGATAACGTAGATTAGGACACCAATTAGAAAAAGTTATTAGCATCTAACGCTTTAAACTTGACTGACAATAAAGGAACTAAAAGAAAGACTTTTCACTAGCGTACACGTTGCTAGAAGCAATTGTAGCCGTCAGATCAAGCTGAAACGTCGAGAGATTAAAACGTCAGCTCCCGTTCCGAGGGGCCAGTGTATCGGCGCGGTTTAAGCCGGCACACAATTAGGCCGGAGTAGAGGTTTCGGCTTCGGGTCTCGTATATATCGCGAACCGTCCGCAACCACCAGGGGAACATAAATAACGGGGGCCGCGCTCGCTCGTTAAGCCCGCCGGCGTTGAGTAATAAAGGAAAATCGAAATGGAATGAAATTGGGCTGGAAGCGATATTTTCGCGATACACACAGAGTACAATGGATTTAGAATACCGTTGAAAGGATCGTTTCCCTGAAGAGTTTTGCCGCTGACGACAATTAAAATGGTTATTGTTGAGAGCGGCTGCGACTTCAGTGTAATACCGTTTTGTTTGTATTGAATCAGTTCCGATGAAATGTTTTGAATGAAAGGAAACCTCGGGAAAAGACGGTGTGTTATTTTTTTTCGTTTCCAGAGGGATTCATCTGGAGGACTTCATTTAGCGAAGGCTTTTATTTTGCGAATTTAATTAAAACGGGGCTGGGCTTGTTTGCCGAGTCAAGGTAATGTAAACATCGATATCATGAGGATGATATTAATGGTCTTTTTGAAGTGGGTAGAGGTTCAGCTCGTGCTTTAATTAAGGTTCTTTAGAATGTTACAAATTACCTTTGACCCAAGTGAGTAGGTAATTTCAAACCGTTACTTAATGTACCTTTAATTATCTCAAATCCATCCATGAAAACAAGCTTTAATGTTTAGGACAATTCATTTCTAGAAATTACCTTAATTATCATTATTGTTACTGCAATTTTATGCCGGTCAAAAAAGCAATTTCGGTTTATTACTAGAATATTCTCTTTACAAATTGTCCGTTGATTGCCTACGTAGGTGAATAAAAATGCCTACGTCACTTACCTCAGTCGGCTTATCATTCTCATCATCATCGTCATCAGGTGGCTTATCCGGCCTCTGTATACACAATATTTTGGGTAAAAAATCTATAAAGACTTTCCGCACCCACGGGGCCATATGGTGGGTAACTGGCGACCTAAAATTTACATTTAGCACCACGATAGTGACAACTACTGATAATGTGACTAGCATCATAGTAAATAACAAATATTTGCCTAGTAGAGGGACTGTCAAAGATGTTGGTGGGATAATTTCCGCTAATAGCAAGAAGAACACGGTCAATGAGAGAAGGATAGAAATACATAGCGAGATTTTTTCTCCCGAGTCTGAAGGTAAATAGAAGACAAGCACTGATAGGAACGAGATCCCGACGCAAGGGATAATCAAGTTGACCGTGTAGAATAGGGTTTTTCTTCTAAGTGTTAAGTTGAATATGATGTCGGGGTAAGGCTCTTCACAGCAGGAGTAGAATTTTTCGTTCCGCGTAGCCGGTACCCGCATTATGTCCCACTCCACTGAGATGTAATATTCTGATAAATCAATCCCCATCCCTATGTGATCAGAGTCTGGTGTTTGTTTCAAATGCCTCAAATCCACCTGTAACAAGGAAATGATATATTTAGTTTAATGAGGTTAACCCGGCGCCAATGACGTTGGGTCGTATTGACCCGAGGCGATTTACAACGGGCATATTTTTGTTTTACGCCAATTGCACGATTTCAACGTTTGAGTAGCTGGAGATACAACCCTCCTCTACCCGACTCGCCGGTGTACTAAATGTGAAGCCATCTGCACAGCCAAGTAATACGTGCATTAAATCAAAACGGGTCAATATGACCCAGCGTCATCGCTGGCGTGGTATTTTTGTGACTGACATTATTGGTTTATTTACTGTTTATAATTAATTAATCTTATTCCTGCTGCTTATTGCGTGCTGACAGACATCAATTTAATCATTTGGCACCAATACGTGAACTTTCCAAAGCATTTGTTGAACAATGCCAAAAATGTATCCTGCGGGCGAAAACTGCACTATTGAATGAATGAAATGTTGGTGGTATTCAAAGGACGATGCAAATTTACGCAATACATACCAACCTCTGGCACACGCGAGAGATGTCAAGTATGTCCGTTCAAACAGGATAAAAAAACATCTCATACATGTAATGCATGCTAGATTTATATATACTACCTATATACCCGGATCATACGGGAAGGTACTGCAATAGTTGCAGCAGTTGCACGTCTCTGATTGAGGACGTAGAAGACTAATTTCTAATAATAAGTTTGAGTGACCTTTCTTTTAGTATATAAGACTATTAATTGCTATTATTATTCAGAATATTTTACTAAAAATAAAAGAAATATCAAAATTATGTTTTCAATGTTGATTTTGCACGTGTTATTGAGAAAGCTAATTAAATATTTATTGTTATTATTTTTATTTCAGTATATGTCTTGACGACCCTTACTTAATACGTATTTGTTAAAATTTAGACAACTACTTTAATTTTACAAAAAAATATCAATGAAATTCGGGTCACGATGACCCAACGTCACCGTCGGCGTAATTATTTTCACGTCATTGGCCGGGTTAACAGTAGTTTACTTCTTGTGATGTTAGTTTTAAGATTACAATTCACTTCATCCTGACAGGATTTTACTTTGTTAAGAAACGCTGAGAACTGAAAACTGCCATTTATCGTTATCTCCGGCAAGCATCAGAGGTGTGTAAGCGAGACCGATAAGACTTAAGCAATCCCGCAATCCCATATGAACCTTAACATGAAGGGTATAGGGCGCAGACATAAGACTTAGCTTTATTTATGTGAGAATCGGAACCGCATAGATTTATTGGCTTCCTTACTTCGATGGATGGTTGCTCCAAGCCTATAGCTGTAAACTCTATTCCAAAGTTTTTATCACTTCCCGTCTCTCATCGAACAGTATCTCATTGTCCATATTATTTATTGCGGCCCAATAAATATTTTCCTATTTGACATCGTATCGGAAAAAGCTTTTGAACAACAGAATTTGATTACTTTCTCTTTCACCAGTCGCTACAGTTTTATTTGGGCCAAGTTGGTTTCTCAGGAGCGACTTAATCTTTACTAATGGAGTCTAAACAAAAAATATAACGTTTCCCAGAATCGAAAGTACAGAAACAACCTTGAAAAATTTATGAAAATCTGTTTTATTAAGTCACATTTTTTTTCATTTATTATATTCCACGTAATTTATTGCCTCAAGCTTAATATCTTTATAAACCCTTAATTTGTTCAATAACAGGTGCTTACTTCTAAAATTTTACAGGGCTGTTCATTTTATTAGGTCTTAATGATGGGGAAACATTCCAAGTGTAAGTAATTTTTAATGAGATCGGATTTATTTTCATGGTTTTTTATTAACCTTTTTTATTTTTCATGATCCCATCTGATGGAATTAAGAGCGTGAACTTATCAAGCGCCTGGGCACAAATACGGGCAATGTTTTGATACCGCTGCGTTGCGTTCTTTTTTGATTTCTCAAGCACAGGATTTTGTCCCGTTAGTTGTAATATCAAGGTGTGTGCTGTGTAAAATGTTTTTACTTATAATTAGATACTTATAAAAGTATGAGGTAGGTATGGTATATTAAGCAGTTTGTTGATCACCTAGCACCAGCAGCAGTATTTCTTACTTTTCTTTTTTCACAATTCTGTATATTATGTATATTGCGTGCGCAAAATATAACTTAATGTTTCATTCGCAATTCGTTCGAATCTTTGTGTAGTTTATATTACAGATATTCAATATTATGACGACGTCTGTTAAGTTTAATGATACAAGATACAATTATCACGCCGTCTGACAACTTTACGAATATATTTGGTTCTCGGCATAATTATGGTAGGGGTAACACAATACGGTATAGTAAAAAACCAACTGTAGTAAAAAGTTATATTATTTTTTTGTGATTCTTTATTTTCTTAAAAATAATTATAATCCACTAGGCCTTCAGTCAATTACGTAGGCAATTTAAATTTAAGGGATTACATGTTACGTTATTTTGAAATCTCCACAGCGCTTAGTCAAAATAATACAGTACGAAATGTTTCTCAAACACACCTTATTATCAGTAAGTAATATGTCCTCGGGGTCTCATTATGTTAAGGGATATAATAATAAATATAACAACAAATTATCCATTTTCACTTGGTATAACGATACTTGACATAACTTCAAAGGATATAATCACTCGTGAGATATAATTAACAAGTGGTATAACAACAAAAGGTCTGGGTATATAAACTTTTCATTGTGCAGGTATAATAAACCTTTTGTATAACAAACTCAGATATAAATAAACATAAAAAATGCATGGATATGTATTACTAGTATATTATTAAGCAATATGTATAATTAGTAGCAGGAAACAGTTTGTCCAGAGAAGTTCTGCTATCTTATCTATCTCTGCCGCCAAACAGTAATGTCAGCATTACTGTGTTCCGGTTTTGAAGGGTAAGGGTGCTGGTGAAATTACAGGCAGATGGGACTTGTCAACTTATGTCTCAGGGTGACGGGCGTACGTACGCCTCAGGTCTCTGCGTTTCAAAGAGCTGAGTGGCACTGCAACTGTTATAGACAGGTGTGTAGCTTACCATCAGGCGCACGACTTGCTCGTCGCCTCGAGTTTGGGATCAACGCAGATGTAAGATTGTAGCTGGAAGATCCGAAAGAACCAGTAGCTGGAAGACATCATGTCTGTGCCCAATATTATCGAGAAATGAAGTCCGCAAGACTTCACTGGCTCTGATTTCTCGGCTCGCCAGCTCAAGGACGGCAAAATGGGACGTCCTAGGGGTCGACGACCAGTCGGTCGGCCCAAATACCGATGGAGGAGGAGATCGCACAAGATAGGGCGCGCTGGCGCCAACTCGTATCGGAGTAAATAAATATAATGTTAAATAATACAATACATAACATAACCTAGGGGAAGTACCATTTCAGGTTAATATTATTCATTTTTGTTGATATAGATTAAGATGGGACGTCGTAAATGTTAAAAAAGAAACTTACCGTGTAACCATCATAACTCCAAGAACCGAACTTCATGAAGCAGGTTTGTTCGTCGAAGGGGAAGTACTCAACGTCGATCTCGCAGAAGGACTTGTAAATGGCCGGCGGCTTCCATATTACTTTTCCATCGTGATGCAAAATGGCTTTCGTCATTATTGTTACTTCGTAGTTGCCGTCCGCGCTGGGGGCAAACATAATTTAGAATAAGAAAAAGAAAAAATATTGTGTTCACCGAGGCATACACGAGCTTTAAACTGCATACAAATTATAATTTGATTTAGAATGAACGTTTTGACGATCTTGAAAGCCGGAATATGGTAAGGTTCCGGAAATCAACTTTTCTCAATTAGAAATGAAACTATATCGCACATTGTAACGTATTAAAACGTTCCTTATGGACCTTGTTAGTGACCTTATTATAAATTTAAAACAATTTTTCGACGACTTGATAAAATTACTTCACCTTTAGAAAACTTAATTAATAATTACATTTAGATTACCTAATCGATTATTGGTTACGCCTCAATTTTATTTTTGGCGATTTGATAGATTCATTTGATTTTACTTTTAAAATAATTAATAACTATTAAATGTACGATAATGTATTTTGTATTAAGTATAATTAAATACAGTAAAGTAACGTCAATGTAAAAATTAATGTATTGAGCAATCTACAAGCAAGAACTCTGTCTTCTGCACTTGCTGTGCCCTTGTAGGGCGTCACATGTTAACTGCCCAACACTGTAACACCTAGAATTAGCTATGTAGGTATATGATATGCAATCAATGATTAGTATATAGATGAATACATCATCAACATGCCTATCTCCCTCAGGGTTAGGCTGAAATTATTGACCTCCATCTGCTACGCTTCTAAAAAAACCTTAATTTTTAGTAAAATATCCAATGAATATATTGAAAAATAATATACAGTCCCACTGCTGGGCATATGCCTTCTCTCACAATAAAATAATTTAGGCTGTAGTGCCTGTCACGATAAAATAATTTAGGCTGTAGTGCCCAAGCGGGCGAAATGCGGATTGGGAATTTGACACTTAAATTGCTTTTATTTATGTAATTGTACTAGTTGCCATATTAATATATAATACACCTCTTCTCCGTTTTACAAAACATCAAATGTTATTGTATTCAATATCTGATATTACTTTATCAAATTTACATTAAACTGTATCACACAAAACAGGAAGTAGGAGCGTAAGACAAAACCTCGTCTAAAGAAAACAACTTATTCATCGTCAAACAAAACATGACAAGAAAATAAGTGACAACGCTTCACAAAATGCCGACGCTGAAGGCTCTAAAAGATGCCGTAACCAACTTTGGCGCATTGTGAAAATTGTTTCATAAAATATAGGTCGTGTTTTCTTCCATTAGGCTAACGCGGCGCCATTAAAAATAAAGTTGATGCTGGAAATTCGCGCTGAGAGCTTTTAGGAGTCACAGGTGCATTAGAATAACCTCTAGTTGTTTAGATTTAAAACTGTAGCAGCAATTTTTAAATAGTTGATGGTGATGATGAATAACGCTTTCATTATTAACCTTCCTGTACCCGCGCAAGGTCTGTGAGATCGAACGTTTGGGGGTTTAATATCTTGTTTAGTAAAATATCACCGTAAAATTAATTTTAATATTAAAAGGAAATGTATAAAATTACATTAACTGCCTAGAAGTACTAAAGCATACGGTATGGGGATCGTGGAGTACACATTCTAAATAAGATACCTGTCTGCACAGGACAATGGAGCTGCCTCCATGTAGATATGTTAATGAATGTTAGGAAATGTATACACGTATTAAAAAAGTATTACTTGGGTATGTAAAATTGTAACAAAAGCGATGCATTTTCCCCTTCGCATAAATAGGGTATTTGAAAGGAGTCTTATTGATAAGTACAGATTATGTATTCTGTGCATTTTGTATAAATAAATAAATAATAATAAAAATATATCAAGCAAAGTATTATATTCTTTTTATTAGAGATATGGAGCCTTTTATTACAGCCATTGGTAAATCACAATATTCCTAAGAACCACTAAAACTTGAACAAAAATATACTTTTTATCTCTGCCTCCGGGGCCGAACGGTTGCCATCCCGTATTGCCACGCAGAGGTCCCAGGTTCGATTCCTGGGCCGGTAGAAGTATTTCTATGGCTGACATTTATTGCTCGAGTTTGGGTGTAATTTGTGGTTGTCTATGTGTGTCCATAGCACCCGCGACACAGGTTTCCCTAGTGCGGGGCTGTGTTGAGTGTGTGCGTTATTATAGTTTCAAAATAAAACTCTGAAATGTCACAGAATAATATATAAATCATCCTCATACAAAATCCATCTCATGCGTTCCTTATACATATTGAGTCTATAAAATAATACATAATGGAACTCAATGATAATTAAAAATAATACTACATATAGGAATTACTAAAAATATTAATTGCCTGAAACTGCGACACCTGCACCCGCGTCGGTCTGAGGGACCGATCGGTGTCGTCTACGGGAACATGTGTTATACGCGCGAATCATCGAGTATATAACCAAAAATAGAGACGAAATAAGGCCCATATATTCCTGGTAACACATTAGCGATACAGCTCTTATAAATATTAACTCTTGTTTGCATGAAATATAGACAGGGGAACTACTGATCTGTGTGTACGTCTCCATATATTCCAAAAAATATTCTGTATTTATTGTAATAAAGATAACAATGCCGTTCTGTTCTATTCGGTGGTGTGGGAAAAACAGCAAAACATCTAATTACAAAACAAACGGAATCACATTTCACCGGTAATTAAATATTAAATATGTAATTTTGCAATTTTCGCCCATTATAGCAAAGCTCAAGTTAACTGGTCGATTTGTAGTGAAACAGTTGACGACACCCGTCAATTGTTTCGAAATCGGAGCGCAGTAATCACAGCTATGATATGGCAGAATAGTTTTTAAAAATATTAATTGACGTTTCGTCTCTATTTCTGGTTACATACTCGATGACACGAATACTTCTGTTACACTGAAATGAAGTTAGCCACGAACCATGCAGCTAGCAGTCAGCCCAAAGCTCTAACGTTTTCCATTTCAGAAAAAAATCACGGCAGACCATAATCGTCGGTCTGAGAGACCAATGCGCAGATATACGTATGGTAACCCATTCAACTCACTCCTTATTAAACATGAAATAAGAATGGTAATTACGAAATGGATGTTAGGACGTAGTTACAACGAAATTGAAGAGCTCCTTACAATTAAAGGATAAGTTAGTATAATACGAGACCCTTCACATACAAGCATTAACTGAACAGACCCCATGGATGACCAGCGCACTATTTGGCCACAAAGACAGACTCACTAGACTGATGTCAACTCAACATATTTTCTTCATCCTGTTCTACTTAACTGTTAATGCAACTACAGTCACAAACACCAGTACCAAAAATATATCCAACACGTGTGTGGCGTCTAATCTCCACGGATGATCGGCGGACTATCTGGCCACAAAGACAGACTCACTAGACTGACGTCAACTCAACATACTTAATTAACTGTTAGCGCAACTACAGTGACAAAGACCAGCACCAAAAATATATCCAACACGTTTGTGACGTCGAGCTTCCATGGATGACCAGCGGACTGTCTGGCCATAAAGATAGACTCACTAGACTAATGTCAGCTCAACATTCTGTATCCTACTCTACTAAACTATTAGCGCAACTATATTACAAATACCAGTACCAAAAACATATTCAACAAAGTGGCGTCGAGCCTCCATGGATGACCAGCGGCCTGTCTGGCCACAAAGACAGTCTCACTAGACCGACGTCAACTCAACATACTTACTTCAGCCTATTACTACTCTACTTAACTTTAACTTCAACGAAAACGTTCAGAGAGCGAAACAGCCACCAACCTGCTTTGGATCAATACTTTTCCCTATTCATTACAAATCTAAATTCAGTTTTCAACAGTTTTTGCATCTTATTATAAGAACAATTCATACGTTAAGTAACAAAACATTTGAATCGATCCGAAATAATAAAAATAATAAATATATAAATATGTTCAGTACAACAGTAATACAATTATCAAAAGGTGGAAAATGAATACAAATTATTATGGGTTGTACAAAATCTGACAAAAAAAAAGCAAATGGACAAGCCATCAATCAGTTCCCCAAACAGAATAACCCTATACTTTGGAAGTTGGTGACAATCCACCATTAAAAAAAGCATACTTGTATAGGTACCCATTTTCTGAAAATAAAATTTTAATCTTATGCATCCGTTAAAACGTGTCTCGTCTGTTTATAATAAACACCTAACGGTAGCTTGATGCTATTTAGATTAATGTATGCACTTATCTCTACTTCCGCTAGACTTGCCTCCAAGCGCATTTTGCTTCATACAAATACTTCGCCATCCACCGAATTTTCAACCTTAAACGTCTAGGGTTACGCCACTAACTACCGTGAAACTGTTAAGTTTTGTTAATGCATAGAAATGCGGTAAGCCACCTTTGATAAAGGCAACGTAGTGTACTTAAAAGGTGTTTTAAATCGGTACGTTTAGACCGTACTATCAATTTTGGATAAATAAATGAGAGTGGAGACAGTATAATATAAAAGTAACGGGACTTACTCGCGTAGTATTTTAGTCGGAAGCGGTCCGACTAGTTTCGACCATAGTCGATGGTCTTCTTCAGGGGTTGAGTGCAACGTTCGCGACCGCGTCACGTCTAGCACTGCATGCTGCGGCTCTGTGTGCGTGCGTCGATGACGCAGTCCGCAGTGGGGAACTCGGGAGACTGATACGTTGCGTCAGCGCGTCCTGGAACTCTTCTTCGCTACTGCTGTCCGTAGGATTGTTGTCGGGAACAGTCCAGCACACAGAGCTCACCACGTCGTTACCACTACACATCTGCAGCTGCATACCGAGCGCCATGAAGACACGGCTTCCAGGTCGGTGGCAAGCTCCAGCCTCCGTCTCTATTAAAATTTGGTCGCCTACTTATTTCAATAGCCTCTCGGATTTTGTGGGGCACAAAATACTTCTCCCGCGCTAAAACCTTAGCTTTATCAAACCTAATGTAGTGACCAGCACCGGAGCTCAGAAAGTGGTCTGCCACCGCAGATCCATTGACTTCTTGGTTCTTCATGGGTCGGATATGCTCAGCTAGCCTAGTAGCCACGTTCCGTCTCGTTTCGCCGACGTAACACTTGCCGCAGTCACAGGGAACCATATAGACACCGGGGACCCCCAGAGGGTCTCTATCCTTTGGAGAGCGAAGCAATTGTCGTAGTAAGAGGACGGAATATTATCTTGATGCTGTACCTTCGGCGTAACAAGTTTTCAATCACATCCGTCACCCCCTGACATATGGTAAGTACGCTACCGCTCTCTCTACCGATGCTGGTCGAGGCCTCGTTGATGCATTTGCCACATGCCAACTCTGTTTCCACTTGTAACCGTTACCAACCAATACATCCTTCACATGATTTAGCTCAGCATCTATGTAATCCAGGTCGCAAAGTTTCAAAGCTCTATTAATGAGCGTCCGCCGAACTGAGGCTAAATGTGTGAGGTGGTGATGTGAATCCGCTCTCAGGTATCTATACGTGTGCGTTGGTTTCCGATACACTGCATGAGACAACCGACCCTTATGTTCACGTCTCATCAACACATCCAAGAAAGGAAGAACCCCGTTCTGCTCACATTCCACGGTGAATGTGATCTTCGGGTGAACGCTGTTTACGTGTGCCAATAGCGACTCTACTCCCTCTTTAGGCATATGTTAGTGGTAACGACGTAGTGAGCTCTGTGTGCTGGACTGTTCTCGACAACAATCCTACGGACAGCAGTAGCGAAGAAGAGTTCCAGGATGCGCTGACGCAATGTATCAGCCTCCCGAATTCCCCACTGCGGACTGCGTCATCGGCGCGCGCGCAGAGAACCGCAGCGCGCAGTGCTAGACGTGACGTGATCGCGAACGTTGCACTCAAGCCCTGAAGAAGACCATCGATTATCGGACCGCTTCCGACTAAAATACTACGGTAGTAAGTCCCGTTACATTTATATTATAATGTGTGATAACCATGTTAGTTTTCATAATAAAAGAGTGGAAACAGGTGTATTGATTTTTATCAACCAGCCAGGTAAAATAAATAGACCAATCTAGATAAAACACGAAAATACACTGACCAATGGTTTACTAAATCTGTTTATATAATAAACTGTATGTTAAGAATAAAACAATGATCAAAAATAATATAGAAAAATGACAAGTCACGATAGAAAGACAAAGTACTGTCACATTTAGTGAAATGATATATCTGAAGAATTCATTCCAAAGAACGCCTGAGAATTTACTAAGAAAGATAATTCCTATTCCGAAGAAGGGCGAGAAACTATGAATTCGTATAAGTAGAAAGTTGTAGATGTGGTTAAACTTTTCTTAGATAAACTTGTCGGGATTGTCTCGATAATGCAGAATAATGGGATATGTCTGCAAGGAAATAAAGAGATAAGAGGTCCACCTAATAAAGTTTATAGGTCTTTGGAAAAGTTTACTCTCATTGAAAGAAATGGGGGCGAAGGGAAAGTTCGAGTAAGGGCACAGGTTCCGTTCAAAGTGATTCCTCTGTAAACAGACCGTGAGTGAGATTAATGATTCTCTGAGGGAATTTATAAAAGCAGTTTCACAAGATCCGTTTAAGAGTAATGCTTCTTGTTTAGCCTGTTTAGCGAAATCTTTTAAAAATATATTCACAAATAAAATGCTAGTAAACAATACTTTGCGTGTGATGTTCAATCACACGCGAAGCATTGTTAAAGTCATTTATCACTCTTTTAAGCTCAGGCCACACAAAGGCGGAAAAGCTGACCAGGTGCGGACCTATGCGTGAGGCGTGAGGAGGCTTATTGGCGACGATGAGCTCGAATATAAACTTCAAAGTTTAGCCCATCGGCGAAAGGTCGCGGGTCTGTCGGTTTTTTACAGATTATACTTCGGAGAGTGTGCCCATGAGCTCCACCAGCTCATTCCATCCGCCCCCTTTTACCATCGGACATCTAGACGAACGGCGGGATATCACCCTCACCTGGTTGATATTCCTTTAAGTCGTACTAAGCGCTTTTCGTCATCTTTTATAATGCGCACAGCCCGTGACTGGAATTCCCTGCCTGCGTCTATTTTTCCGAGTACATACAACCCGAATATTTTCAAGGTGCGATTGAATAGGCATCTTCTGGGCGAGCTCGTACCAACGTAGACCTCATCTTTGCTCTAGGGCTAGGTAAGTGGTCAAGAGTTCGTCCATTTTTAATAATAAAAAAAAAAAAAAAAAAAGAGGCGTGCTACACAGCAACCCCAAGCGTAGTTCGTGTCAACACAGATTTTAAAGAATAAACCACATCGCTGTCGGATAATGACCAAGAAAATTTTGTGGTCAAAATTAGCGTTACGGAAGCAACACAAAAAAATTGGTCGAATTCATACGGGAAATTAATAAAAACACACCAAAGAGTAGTAAAAAAATACAATGTCAAAGCCCGCTAAAGTCCCGCTAAAGCCAGCTCCCGAACCGCGCTCGTTGCTACAGCTCTGTGTGGACGGTTGCATAGAACTCAACAGAATGCAACTCGCACGCCCCGGGATCCCCCCGGACCTGGTCCGCCAGTTTGTCATATCGTTAGGCCTTTTGTTTGAAAACAATATTTGTAAATTATGCAGATAGTTTGTGATAGAAATAATTAATTGTACTTACTTATTATAAAGCACAATGTCCGGCAGCCATATATGTTCAGAAGGCACGTGCAGAGTTTCGACGCCGCCGTAGTCGTCGGGGTTCCACTTCAGCTTGTAATCATTCCATTCCTGCAACAAACGAAATAGGAAACTGTTTATCTCAAATAGACGTCTCCTTGTCTAATGTTTTTATTTTCCTCGAAACATATAGTAAGTGGTTAACATGGCTTGTACCAATTCGTAAAACTAGTGACGTGCCCTCAACATCGAATGTTATTTGAGATGATTCCATTTGATTCACACACAGTAGTACAAGCACTGTAGTTGTGAAAAGTGATATAAAAGTAATCTTTCTGTGTTGACAGTGTTGTATTGAACATTGAAGATAACCTTCAATCACCACTTTTTATTAGACATATCAGACAGTATAAATCAAAAAGGTCATCATCATCGTCAACTCACTACGCGTTCAATTGCTGTGCACGGATCTCCTTCAAGAAGGGGATTACATTAATATTGATATGATTATTATTATTATTAATCAAGAAGATAGGTGATGTACATTTGACTTTGAAGTTTATTTAGAATTTCATATCTTTAACTTTTTCGTTCAAATTTTGTTACCAAAGTGAACCTCTTAGAAGCTTAAGTGAGAATTTTTCGCCAAGAACGAGTTGTTGGCTCAGGGACCGGCGGAAATTGCGGAGGCTTATTAGGTTCCGGGCCGAGGGCGACCGATTGAAAAAGCCCGGCCACTGGCATCGCCATTTTTCACTCACGTACACGCCTTATTGCAATTGTTCTTAATCTGGACGATCGTTGCTTGTTTCTAAAGTTTATAAAGTTTCCAACACACAATATCGAGGCAATATGGACAACAGCAAGAACTGACCAACCAGCAAGAATTTATTTCCTGAAATTCACTTAAAGAGTAACAACGACGAGTTGTTACTAAAGATCGTCTTCTTAAAAACCCGATAAATAGTTTGGCTAGATTTCGAATATTATTTTCTAGACGAATAAAACCGATCCAATAAAGAAAACTAACAAGAACTATGTGACTAGACTAGAAAGGTATTTTTAAGGGCGGTATAACTTTTTTCGAATAAATGATATCAAAATCTTATATTTCGTGTAAAATTTTAGTGTTTGACGATTGCCATTTTGAACGGCAAAGTTTTGTACCTTTTTCGAGTGCTTGCGACTTTGTCTCTTTTTAATACATCAATTATTTGTAGTTTGTCGGACTACACCATCAACTTGACATAGTTAACAAAAAATCAACGAGCAGAGTCAAATCGCATGATCTGAGGAAGCCAATTCACTGGTTCGAATATCGAAACTACTCACTCAGCGAACAGTACCTTTATAAGGTTCACTCGCGATATTGAATGTAGCGTCATTCTGTTGGATCCATATGTCGTTTGGAGCAATATCATCAATGTTTAAAAAAAACATTGACTATTGTTTGGAGTAATACTAGTTTGGAGATACTTTCGAAGTAAATTTGAACAATTTCAAATCGTTGTTCAAGCGAAAATCAGTTGATGATCTTTATACCTTAAGAAACGTTTTAATTTCTTCGGTGCGGATCACAACCGCGAACTAAGGTCTCAAATAAATAATCTACTAAAACCTCCCGTTACTCGCTCAGATTATTTCAAAAACTCCTCGACTATGGACCGAACTCCCTTCTGTCCGATATTCTAAGCTGCTATTTTTAGAACTGGATTGCATGAGTATCTATTGACGTAGTTTGTGTTTGGAAAATGTATATTGTATTTATTAGTAAGTATTTAAGAACATTTATATACGTTTTATTTTTATTTACTTTTTATTTACTTTTGTACTTAAATTTGTTAAGTACATTTATATGTATAAACATATAAAAGTTTTCATTAATGTATTTAAATTTTTACCATTGGCACACTACGTCTTCCCCTATGTTTAGTTTTCTTCTGCCTCAAAGGTTGCATGGAAGAGGTCGCTCTTAGCGATAACGCCGCCATTGCCCACAATAGCTCTAAGTTCTTTATGTACCATTTTTATATGTGCAAGAAAAGTGTATCATCATATCATTATGAAATGTCAAACCATATTGTCAAAATCATTATCACTTTGACAGACTACAGTTACTTGAAGATATAACATCTGCTCAAAACTACTACTAAGAAGTATTGATAAATATATAACGAAACGAACGAGCGACTATCTAATTAACTAAGTTGTTACAATGAACAGGTACTCGATACACACAGCTTGTTAACAGTTACATTCCAAAGTCGGAAATACATTCTAGAATTTCAAAGTGAAACAAATTAATAGACTCGTAACTCAAGAGTTAATATAACTGCCTACTTTCAAAGTTATGACATCATTCTAATCAAAGCTAAGACAATATCCTGTCCAACTAATTGGCAATATAATTTAGTAAATGTAGTCTTCAATGTTATGGAAACTAATCCAAACTTGGTTTTCCTTCATAACGATACGAGTAATTACGTTCGCACATTGAATGTACATTCATTATTATCGAACGAGAGGGTTGTGTAACTTTAAGATGCTGTTGAAATGGTAATGGTTGACTTAATGTAAATGATGATCATGGCCTAGATCCTTAAGAAACTGGAGGACCCGTTGCAATGGATTGCAAAACGATTTTTTTTCGGATCCAAATCGCGCATATTAGTTTTTCTCAAAAAATGTCAAAGAATAATTTAGTCTGTATGTAAAATAAATTTTCACTTGAAAACGTCACATTTAAGCTACTGCTCGTTCACTATCACGTCCACGAGAAGAACGAGCAAGTAACTCTAAGGTTGACTCTTTTCAAATAAACTTAAATACTAAGAAATACACTTTGAATAAAATTTGTGTGGGATCTAGAGTCATGTCGTCTTTCCATACATCTCTATCTAACACAAAGTCTTCAATTTTGTAATATGACTTTTCGATCAAAATATTTTTAATGTCGTTTTTAAACTTAGGAAATGATAATCTTAATTTATTCTCCGGAATCTTACTGTAAAAAGTATATAATTCCCCATAAAAGAGAGAGAAAGACACAGTTAAAACGAAACCGTGATACCATGAGTTTGGACTTGGCTGCAAGGTTAATATTATGGGTATCTTCTTTCTTATTTAAATTATGTGTATTTTAACGGGCATATAAAATATTTGAGTAAATGTGCCAATCTCCTTAAAGTTTTCTCTGAGAGAAATTCGAACTCTTAAACGGTACATATAATGAATCGCTCGTTTTTGCAATACAGATATGGTTTGAATGTCTGCGAAAAGTAACATTTGGAGCCTCTTACACCTGTCAATGGCTCGATGTAACGACTGATTGTGATGATAAAGTCTAATATTAATGCAATCTATCCTATTCTGACCAGTTAAGTTCTGTCAGCTGGGCCTTTGATTAGTTTAATCCTTGCTTGGTTTGTTTGAAAAAATAAGTACATATACATGTTTGATCCCGAAAAAGTAGTTGAATTTCCAATGTGTAACATGCGCGAAACCTAAGAACTCAAAAAACAGGGCGATAATTATAAAAAAACTATTCAATTAATAATTATTAAACTAAGAAAAAATTTCACTTGGAGCCGGTTGGATTATAACAAACTAGTGAAGAAATTTAAGTAATGATACATCCTGACATTAAATGAAACTTAATTCAATTAATATTAAATAGGTACGCTTGTGTAAGGTTCGCATGTCAGGTAAATATACCAAAGATGCCGTACTCAGAAAAATCACCATTATACTAATAGAAAGATGCAAGAAAGAAAGAGCGAAAGAAGGGAAGAAACATAGTTTATTTAGTAACCTTAGCATAGGTTACTTATTAGTTACTACGTAACAGATACATCACTTTCATAGAAATCGAAAATACCTACGCTATTGTAACCTACTAAAGATGACTTATGACACCAGGCGTTCACTACGAGGAAAAAAGAACCCAAGGATGCGCTCAGAGAGGTGAAAATAGCGTTGCCTGCCGTGTGCAGTCGTGCGGAGCCGAATGATCGTAAATGAAAGATTTGTATGAGCGCTTGCGCCGACGTCGGCGCACTCAGCGGTAGGCACTCATCGCGTAACCTTGAGCGAGTGACAAAATGATAACAAAAATAAAATAAACTAACAATAAAACATAAAACAAAACATTAATACTACACTACACACTAAGCTAAAAAAAAAAGTAAGTAAGTAGTACATTAGGCTACTCGAAGTAATTAAGTCGCGGGCACCAGCTAGTATAAAATAAAGATAAATATCTATCTTCCTCATTTGTTGAATGGTTGTCACTTAAATATATTTATCCAGGATCCAAAACAGGATACAAAAAGAATCACGTATAAAAAAAATCCCAGTCAACTTCGCAAAATATACTCCAGTTCAAATGACGTGTGTTCCAAAACTTTAAAGTTAAGTTATAAATTGCAATCGTGTTAAAACTTGGTGCAGTTCCGTAGTCATTTTTCATGTACATTCAACCTCGTTGGCAGACCTCGTACTGTATGGAATTCAATTATTATTTTGGCAAGCTTTGTGGCCTACGCTACAGAAATTACAGTTAGTAGAACTCATTTTAAATTCGTGTACGTGAATTTAATTCTGTCTTTTGATTCTAATGAGTTTCACGTTTGCTATGCCTAGTTTACAATGGAGGGAAATTTACAACGAATGTGTGTTTACTACCAAGTAAATGGTAATAGGGCCCTGATGGCGAATCACGAAGAGAGATGCGTAAAAAATTGTTTTCCTAGATCAAATATTTTAGATATTTACTATTAAATAACAGTCTTCCAAAAAATGTACGACGTATTCAAGGATATTGCCCAAAAATGAGCTAATTTGTTACATGGTACGATGTATTTTACCCGGTCATATAAAATCCAGATAATAGACTAAAGTTAAAGTTTAAAACGAATTACTTAAGAATAAAATTTGCATATAATTTTTATACGGGATATATTTCTTTTTAGTACTGCAAAGAGCCTGCTAAATTTTTCACATTTATCCTAAAAGTCAAGTTTTAGACCAGCGGCTTAACGACAAGTCGCGCCGCTCGCTGCCCCGTCAGTCGTCATCGGGTGCTTGTGAACGTCGGATCTATGTCAAGTTTTTTCCGCCTGTTCTTCTTTAATACACGACAACAACCCCCAAACCTCAGATCTAAAATCTAGGCTAGGACTGAAATACCTCGCCTAAAGAGAAGAAATCGTAGATTAGAATGAATGGTTGGTGGAACATTTGATTGAACAGCTATGCCATGATAAACAAAATATTAAATATTGGTACGTAAATTCTAACGCATTAACTAACACCATCGCATCCTACCTCTTAGAATAGGAAGAGGCTTCACCACACGTCGTAATTTGTGGTCTTCCCTCCATAAAGCGTAGAGTAATATATGAATCGCCCCTAAGTAACACCTTTGTTCGTAGTAAAACAGTTAATACAACCCAAATGTTTAACGCTACAACTCATTATAATACAATTACAATGTTGTTTAACGTGTTTATTAAATTTGGAATTAGGGCTGAGAGAGCTATGAAATTGTTACCCTGCAAATTTAAAGTAAACCGACAGTCTTTTGTTTGCTTTGAAACAAATTCCACGTTGTCGTAGCAATGTTTTTCTTTATATTAGAGTGGTTACACACAGAGAATTTGATGCAATTGCGTCGATACAGTCACGCGCTTGCATAGCTGCTTAAAATCCCGCGCCTGTGTAAACGTAGACGATTAGCGGCTGCATCGCTATTGCATAGTTCTTAGACAACCTTTAACTGCCTCCGTGGCCGAACGGTTACCATGCCGGACTGCCATGCAGAGGTCCTGGGTTCGATTCCCAGGCCGGGAGAAACACGTGTATGGCCTACATTTATTTCTCTCGTGAGTTTGGGTGTAATTTGTGGTTGTCTATGTGTCCATGGCACCCGCGACACAGGGTTTCCCTAGTGCGGGGCTATGTTGAGTGTGTGCGTTATTATTATATTATTATAGCAGTTTTAACAAATATTTTTCATCGGATAAGGAACTAGGGGGCACGGAAGGAGCTTCTTGGACGTACCACCCCTTTCCTGAACGTCTGGCGCACTCTGTTGACATTACAGGTACGAAGCACTTGTCAACTAATGTCTCAGGGTGACGGGCGCAATGGCAGTGTTCCTCAGATCGTTACCACCAAGCGCACTTCACTTGGTACCATAAAAAAAAATCGGCGATTGGCAAATCTTTTCACCATAACGCAAGCATTATAGTGTATATATCGACTCATCCGTAGAACAAAGATCTATGTGCAAGACTACTTGTTCTCAGGACAGAAATAGAAAGAAAAGAAAGAAATGTAATTTATTCAGCACAATACACGTGGAGTACAATATTAATAATTAGTATTAAAAGTGTATTATTGCACTGAAAAGGACCCAACTCAGCTAATACTTACTGCGGCAGGGCCACAGCGCTGGTTTTCAGTGGACCCTTTTCGAAAATGCCGATTAAAAGAAATAAAAATATATGAATAAAATAAAAACAAACGTGGACGCGAGTTAAATAAAAATTTAAACATGAAACAATATAATTAAATAGGAAACATAACACAAATTTCAGCTAATGTCCCTACAAAGATTCACTCTGCTTTTTCTTTTTCAATTTGTATTTTAAGGCAAATTACACAAATAAAATTGTTCCAGACGTGTTTTGTAGATTTAGAATGTGCTCTTTGAGTTGACATTTGAACGCATAAACGGATTGTGAAGAACGCATTGGTGGCGGTATGTTGTTCCAGATTTTCGCCGCGGAATATTTAAAACTGCCTTTATATGCCGAAGTTTTGTGTTTTGGAATGCAGAGTGGAAAGCTGCAGGTGCGCGGTCTATTAGTCCATGTGAGACGTTCATGGAGGTAGTAGTAGTAGGACATAGTACATAGTACATCTTTACATAGACCTTAGTTGAGTAACGAAATTATTCTAGAAACGTACTTATTCTCTTTTCGCTATATAATCACATCGGACTCTGTTCTTCGGATGAGTCGATATATCGATACGATAAGAAGAAGGAATTAAGAAGACGAAGAACCGCGTCTAGTTCAGGTGCATATTTACATACTAAAGTATTAGTCTTATGTTTTCCAGAATAACCAGTTCATTATGTCGAAACAAACTCATTTTTATATGGTACCAAGACACGGGACGAACAAGTTGTGCGCCTGATGGTAAGCGACACGCCTACGCATAATAGATACAGTGCCACTAAGACCTTTAAATCACAAAGACCTGAGGGGCACACACACAAGTACGCCTTACCCTTCAAAACGAAAGGCAGTAAGGCTTGGCGGCAGAAATACGTAAGGTGGCAGTACTTCTCTGGACGAACTCATTCATAAGGACCTTTACTGCTGCTAAAACAAAGTATCTCCTTTATAACCTGATAATCACAAGAAATTAAATAAATTTGCACCGTTTTGAATCACAAAATCTATTGCCGCTGCATCCATCACTCACACAGGGTAGTCAAAGTCTTCTCAAATGCTTCTAGTTTTACCAATACCTTTATAGTCAGAACGCAGTAATGTTCACATTACTGCTTTGCGGCGGAAATAGGCATGGCAGTATTTCCCAGGACGAACTCTTTCACAAGAAACTCTACTGCTACTCGTAACTAACGAAGTGTGGCGCTCGAAATCCTCATAGAGACTTAGCACTAGATAATAAAGTAAGTACACTTACAAGTAACTATTTCAATTTTCCTAGAATTCGGAAATTAAGCTATGACGTTATAACATTGGAGCACAAAGTTGCCTGTTTTTTATCAACAGAATTTTTCAAACAAATTTTGTAAAAGGAAGGATATTTATCGTGAATTATAAAGTCATCATGCCTGTGGCGATAAAAAAAGGGGTGAATGAAATGTTCAATATATTGCTTAAATATTTTTGTTTTTTTAACCGATTTGAAAAAAAGAGGAGGATGTTTTATATATGTTTTCAGATATCTCCGTCAATTGTGGACCGAATTTGAAAATTATTTTTGTTTGAATGGGTGCACTCTGGTGGTGGTCCCATTCTAAAATCGAAGGAAAACCTAAATTTTATAGGTGCCTATATCCATCCATGTATTCATCGGTCCATGTATTCACCGATGTCTCCATCAATTGTGCACCAATTTTGAAGATTCTTTTTTGTTTGAAAGGGTCTTCTATACTCAAGAGTCTTGTATACTCTCCCTGATGCTGTTCCGGGTTCGTTTCGGTTATCACAAATTATTGTCCGCAAATAAAAGTCGGCTTTTCACTTGACACAAAACTTGTATTTAAACTGAATGCTTTTTAATTTGCGAAACCAAATAGCCGCCATTTTGCGGTAGGAGGAGCGCATCGCGTGAGCGGATAATCAACAAATCACCGTCACTATGATAACCATAAAAGAAAATGCAAAATGTACAAAGGAGTCCGTAACAGTCCCATTGTCACCAAGAAACCAGAATCTGATGACGTGGCAATGAAAAAAGTCAATAAGCAAACTTTCGAAGTCGATTTTTTTTTGAGTAAATAAGTTACAATTGTTATACAGCATAGTTATGAATATTAAAATTGCATAATTTTCTAATATTTTTAAACCTGTACAAAACCAAATTTTGGGTCCTTGTAGTTATTCGATGAATTTACCAAACGGACTTTGCAAAATTGGTTCTCGTTTGGATGTTCTGTACAGTGATCCCCGAGTTAATATCGTTACTTTGGTACTTATAGTAAAGGGTGTCCCTAATTTTAGACCTAGTAATTGGTTTGGACGTACCTTGGGTCGACATCAAGGTCGTCATCTCAACCAGATTGTGAATGTCCTTGAAAATTATTACATACCCCTGGGAGATAGACGTGATGGTCGATTGAAATTTTGTAACAAGTACATATTTTGACGACCTCTTGACTGCACTGTGGACGTTGGGTTCTGGGTTCGATTCCCGATAAGACCAGGAAATTAACTAAGTGGTTACGAGGAAAGTAAGGCACTGAACTAAATTAATTAAATTCTAAATTGGTGCTAGTATGTTCCGGGTAGTGTGCATTGTGAATTCTGTTGGTCACCAGAAAATTTAAAGTATAGTTGAAATTGTATAACTCTCTGTATAACCATAACATAGAATCTATAAACCACTTTTCTGAAAAGTAATTTTGCAGATGTACCCTTATTACACCAAGGGTGCGAATTAATATAAACTTAGACGTAAGTAAAGTAACAATAATTGAACATTTATTGTTTTTTCTACTACTACCTATAGGCTTACATTTCTCCACAAAATCATCTGTACGTTACCTCAAAATATCTGTTCCCTTTCTCTTTAAAGGTATCCAAGAGGTTACATTTGGAAAAAATGGAATCCGGCAAAGAGTTCCACTCTTAGTAAAGTAATGGTAGCCTTGTGGGACAACGGTGGTTTCTCAATTGTGAACCCATGCGGCGGCATTTAGTAGCAACACTTCTTGCTAACTGTGAAGAAAAACAACGTGAACAAAATTGCATGTCGAAGATGTTTCACTACTTTGGATAAATTGTGAAGGCCTAAAAATCCTGACCTTTGAGGAAACCTGTTGACGAAGACGATGCTAATGATGATGATGTTAATAAGTAAGTAATGTAAGTTTTTTAAAGTAATTTACCATTGAATTCAAATTTGTTCATGTCTTTGCGATACGTATCTATGGAATTTTCTCTCAAATTCATTCTCTTATTACAAGTTAAGAAGTTTGACAGGTTAAATTCCGTTTCAAATCTTCACGCCTTCAACAGACACCAGGTAATTCTCGGATTTATATTGGATAAGTTTTTAAAGCATTAATTGATGAAGTATGACCACCATTTTGCAATTTAGAGATGGGAGTTTTACTCGCAGAGACCTGTTATATTTGTTTTTCGAATTGCACAACTCTTACAATATCAACAATTATCTTTCAAAAAATCCATATTCTTATTGACCTCTGTAAGTTTCAGGGAATAAAGGAATTTTTAATTGGTCTCAGATATTTAAGAAGCTTAAAGCCGCATTTAAAAAATCTGCCGGGAGTATTGGAAGTAAGCCCTATAATACCACATCAGCCTGCAATAAACCACTTGTGAATATGGGTCTCTCCGACAAAGGGTTGAGGCTTTACCATATTATCCGCGACGCTAGGTTGGAGGAGTTGAAGTAAATCCGGAATCTAATTCGCAGGGAGAATCTGATGGATAAGGCATATTCCCATATTTTTTTGGTTGGACAACAATTATGATACCGTGGTATATCTGCGTAACGAGTGTTATGAGCACGTTACTCTAACCACCCAAAGGATATATTAGGCACCTTGCTTTTGGGTCCCAAAACTATACCATACAGTTAGTTCAGTGTTACAATTGTTAATTCAACATACGAAGCAAGATATAAATCGTAATATTTCTTCCTGTATCTACGACAGGTCAAACTATATCGTTGGTATATTGTGCATCGAAAACTTTCTGCGGTGTTTTATCTCAAGGACTTTTGAACAGGGATGGAATAGGGACTCAGAATTAAGTAAATTTATGTAATTTATTATAGATAATTGCAGTCCTTGACAAAGAGTTTGCCCATCAAATTTATTTCTACCACCAAGGAGTGAGCTTATATTGAGCATTACTGGATTCCAGTTTTGAAGGGTACGGTGCTGGTGAAACTACAGGCACATTGCATCAGTCAATTTTGCGCCTCAGGGTGACGGGCGCAGTGGCAGGGCCCCTCAGATCTTTCTGTGTTCTGTGTGGCACTGCAACTGTTATGGATAGGCGTGATAACCAGGCGCACGACCTGTTCATCTTGACACTTGGTATCATAAAAAAAAGAAACGACGTTTAGGCTGCATAGATATTTAAACTTCATGGTGCATTTGCTCTCAACAATAACACAGATATAAACTTTAAAAATGGTTTCAATGAAGTTTTGGAATTGTGAACCTCTCGACTCCTGCCCTGAATAATATATCTGATGATGATGATGATCAATAGAAGATAAACCTGAATAATGGACACTTAATTTCAAACGACATTTAAACTATATATAACACAAATGTCTTTAAGGTTCAATGTTTGACCACAGGTGCAGTAAAAATATGAAAAAAAAGAGTTGATTGAAAAAGGACAAAATATTCTGCTCTCAGTAATAATTATTTATGTATGTCATCCCAAATATTGAAGTTTCTGGTACCTCATAAATCATCCTTATTTCATATCACTGTATAAAATTTTAACATCTCCCAAGAATCCCCCCTGTATCGATCTGGCCCTGTAATATCGAAGAGGGTTGCCCCACTGTCCCTAGCAGGCCACAAGTCGTAAATCATCCCGGCTTGAGACGCCAGTTAACACATTTTTGAGCATCTATAGTAGTGTTTTTTTGTATGGAGGCATGGGTTATGGACCTCGTTACGTGTAATTTCAAAAGGTAATGCATTATTTTAAAATAAACGCGCGTATATTTGCAGAAAATAACGTTCATCTTGGTGAGTACGTAATTTTTTCCGAAGGTCAAAATTGAACACCAAAATTATCTAAACAAAGTTTCCAAAGTAGCAACAGTATAACATGGTGCATTTTTTTTTTTTTTTTTTTATTGTGGCTCGGCAAAATGACTGCACCGCGCCTGATGGAAAGTGCGAATACAGT
>NW_020654289.1:3349491-3378563 GCF_003589595.1 Hyposmocoma kahamanoa
TATATATATATTATATATATCTATATTATTAAAAATATAGATATATATACATATATATTCAGAATATATCTTTATATATTATATATCTTAATATATGAAGATACGACTTATCATGTCTTATAATGACATTGTAACCAACGAAAAGAAAGACACGTCTTATAGAGGTACACAAAGACGTACTCACAATGCAAAAAAAACATAAACACTCGAAGGACCACTTTAGCCTATTAAATACAAAGCTAAAAATTTTTTGTTTTGAATGAAATGAAAGCAGTTTTATTTGCTTAAAACATGGTGTGAAAGATAGAACATACTATTATGGAACACATGTTTTACCTGATTAGGCATGCAATGAAAGTGCTCATTACAATTATGTATATTATTAGAGAACATCACATACATTACCACTGATCCTAAAGTAAGTAGCTAAAGCACTTGCATTACGGAAATAGGAAACAACGACGGTACCACAAACACCCAGATCCGAGACAATATAGAAAAGTTAATTTTCTACACTAAACCGGCCGAAAATCGAACCCGTAACCTCAGAGATGACGACACCATGAAAGCCGGTATGCAAGCCACTCGACTACTTGGGCCGTGAAACTGTGAACAATTTGGAAGGTAGGGAGAATATTCCCCGGTATAGTAAATGCCAAAAAACTAACGGTGTTACTATATTAATTCTTAAAATAGGTCTTCTTTTTATTTTACATTATGCAATTTTATGTCACTCAACGTTTACAAAATCAATCCGGTCAGTCATATCGTCTCTCTCTTGAGTAGGTGTTGTAATTTAATTAAACAAATGTTACAGGTACTAGTCGAGTTAGCACCTGTTCTATAAATGAGTCATATACAAAGTAGACGGACAATGAATACTGTAGAGCGGACTAAGATCGTCTTAGCTAAAACAAAATTGTTAGGTACAGCAGTTAGAGAAGAAAAGGGCTATCTATAAAGACGGCGCCAAAAAAGATCACAATAAACAATTTCAGCAGTTTAAGCGTCATTAAGGTTCATAAATGTCGTAAGTGGTTTCGTTGTAAAAACAAAATATGAAAATTGTTTTTGTTCATTAAAATTCAAAAACTTTAATAATTCTACGTTCGTGGTTAGCGAACGTTTATGCCAAGAACATTATTTGTGCTTTATAAGAGTCAACATTAATATACTCTTAACTTTGGGTTTTGACGTTTTTTAATGTTTCTCGAGTTCCTGTATTGAACGGCATAAATGAACATTGACTTTAAAGGCAAATTGACCTAGTTATTGTACTCTCTGATCTTCCTGTTTAACCTCGCCATGAGAAAAGCTTTTGCAGCTTTTCTCATGGCGAGGGAAAGGAAGGAAATGGAATCATCTCGTTCATAATGCCACGAGGAACTTTTAGAAACACGACGTTCAACAATTAAAATTATTTAGTAAAATACGACTAAAAAGAAGAAATAACATTTCTGTGATAGACGAAGAAAATTTAAGGTACTTGATTCACTCCTCAAAACAGATGTAGTTAGAAAGGACATAACTTGGCCATAAATAAGGAACAGTAAATAAAATGATCAAGGCCGTATTTGCCGACTATGTTATTACATATTAACAACATTTTGATAGTCCCTAACTTTTCTCTTTTATGGACGTAGTAGAATGGAAGACTCATTCCTGTGTTATATAAAATAGCTATAGTTTCTCAGTACCTAACCTTGAAGTTGAATCAGAAAATTTTGAGCTTGTTTTTAATTCTTATATACGTTGAATAGCAAAGGTTGTAGAATGTACCCCTGATGCACACCTTTTCTACCTTGCAATTTAAGTGGATGATGATGATAATGAATGTTTGTTACTTTTACAAAGTCTACTAGCTAACTCAACAATATTACGTTATTATTCTCTAAGTATCTTCCCACTCTATTTAAAGATCAAGTACTTTAGCGACTTCTCTTGATAATAAAAATGTTATGATAGCTGTTTACGATTTATTTATACATCTGGTAGTTTGCGAATTTGGACAATATCTGCGTTCTAGATATTTGCTACTCATAACAACGATGTAATATAAGTAGTTACTAGTAGCTTGTTTTTGAGATAATTTTATTGGACATTTACAATTATAGCTTCTTTATAAAAGTAAGACGTAGTAGTCGTCCTCGTCAAAACGAAACATTTGAGCTCAAACACAAGTCAGCTGTTGCATACAGTTGAGGAGTTCTCCCATCTCCAATCATTTAACGGAAAGTAAGTGAAATTAAATCGGATTTATTCGCGGATTTAGCGGAATATTTTCTTGAAATTTAAATGGAATCATTACTGAAGTATCCATTTATTCCAATAAAAAAAGAATCATCGAAATCTGTGTACAAATGACGGAGTAACCGCACAATATTTACACAAAAAAAAAACACTCCAATTGAGACCACACCATAACCACACGTGTTTGTGTCGTCTTAGATGACGTAGGTAGCAGTAAAACCTTCATCGTACAATAGGTTCATCATGATATTTGCCACCTTACACATTTCTACCGGCAAGCAGTAACGTAAGCATTACTGCGTTCCGGTTTTGAAGAGAAAGGGTGTTGGTGAAATTGCAGACACATGGGACTTGTCAACTTATGTCTCAAGGTGACCGGCGCCGTGGTTAAGCCCCTTTGATTTTTACAAATTAAAGTGGCACTGCAACTGCTGTGGACAGGCGTGTCGCTTGCCACCAGGCGCATCAATATTCAGAACCATATATTACATATGTACAGTCATATACATGAGATACCTGACCCCCGAAACATGCCCAAACCGACCTTTTGGTTCTGAGAGCCATCTTACGTATTGAACAAAGAAAAAATTAAAGTAGTTTCAACTTTATGGTATAAGCAACACAGTGGAGTGTTGCTTGAAGAAGATCAATATTTTTTTTTAAACTAATGCTAAATTTCGTTACTTCATGTCTAAGTAAATTGGTCGAGCGGTATGTAGAATGGACTGCCAGTTACAATACCCGTGGTTCGATTCCACGAGCACTATTTTGTTTTAACGTCATATTTTTAACAGAATTTTTTCACTTTGACAAATCACAATATTTGCTCACCAGAAATTGCCTAAGGTGGGTGGGTAGATAATATTAATAAAGTATAGGGTGGTTATGGATAGATTAACAAGTGAAGAAATCGCTCAGCAGTTTGCATACGATCGTGTCTTCTGTGATATCATATTGTTCCACGTTTCGTTTCCATTTATCTATTCAGTTTTAATTACTTTCAAGGTGTTCTTTTTTGTTTTAATATGCCGCTTAACGCTTAACGGAATTATTATATATTTATTACATATATTTAAATTATAAATTATTATTCAGTATGGACAAGATGTGCCAATCAAAGAAATTGCAAGGCGACTTCATATAGCGGTAAGTAGACTCATTATATTTTTTACAGTGCTGCAGGTGGCTTCAATTTGCAATAAGGACCACCCCATCCTTCATTATCCCACGGGTGTTATGAAACATGTTTAACGAATCATTAAAATTAAAAAATATATAAATCTAGTATTAGGCGAAATTCGAAACTACAATTATGAGGGCCTATTACGCAGTATTTATTATAAATTGCTTGTTCACAGAGAAACACTGTCAAGCTGTGGATCAATCGCCCCTGAGCGACTGGAAATGGGGAACGTAATCAGCCGGGGTCAGCACCGGTAATGTTTACCTATTTCTGCATCTAGTCGTCACCTAGGTGTTGTCAATAGCCATATTGAAGATCCCTTTGCCACTACAAAATCTTAAATTCATGAAATAATGACCAGGACCTTGTGGTGTCCATGTAGGTTCAATGCGTGGTCGAGATTTATGCTGGTCGATGTTCACAGGCATGAAAGACCGTTTACAGCAAGTCATCGATTCTGAAGGCTTTTCTTTGTGGTAATGAAGTGGTAATTGTGTAGTTTTTAATAATATATATTATAGTTATGAGTCATCGCAAAAATAATGTAAAGAGTGAGTGACGTTATTGTTGATATTGTAACATGTCTATTTACTGCACTACCTTATAATTTTGTAAAAATGCAGCCTATAAAACTATAGTTTGTTATGCAAAATGACATAACAATATTACCTATATAATATGTTTCAAATGAATAATATTGGAAAAAGTTGTGAGATGTCAAGTTGAAATCTTCAAATATAAATGCGTAAGGTATTCCATTAATTGAATGATAGTTTAAGAATTTTAACAATCAATCTACTTTAATTGTAATAAAATTAGTTTTTTAGCGTTTTGTCAATATCGATACAATTGTGGAAATTGTGTAGTAGGCTTAACAAAATACAGTGGTTACAGATACAGGCTGTAAGTATTTTAAATATGTTTACTAATTATAATTTACAAGAATAAAATATTAAAATATTTGTTGAATTACACAAGAAGGTTACTTTTATTTCATTCACTTAATGTTTGTGGAAGGTGGGGGGTTCACTTTTAGAATCTAATATTCTTAGACATTCCTCACACCTATCCAGAGGTTAAAAACAAAAAAAATACTATGTTATATAGTCATAGCTATATAATATTTTATTTTTAATGTGACTCGAACCATGCTTGCCTCAACTTACAAAGCAATCTTTATACTGCTCGGCCACGACGTCCTTATATAGCTGGTTGAAATTTGTATTCTGTATTTAAGTAAGAACTATACGTTAAAGATCAAATTGGCTTAAAAACTTTCATTAATGAGACTACCAAGGAGTCATATCAAAATAAATTTTGCGGCCCACAGGTTAAAGATTAAGTTTGTTTAACAAATTTCTCAACATTTTTGTACTCAGAACCAAGCGGTCGACAAAGTCGGCTTGGGGGGTCAGGTATCTCGTATATATAAATGTACGTATCTCCTCTTACTGTCATTTAGAGAAAACATTCAGATGTTAGGTCGTACAGTCCTTGACCTTTAACCAAAATAGAGCACAATGCTTAACAGAAGAATTTTATAAATATGCTTGACAAAATTCTTAAACAATAAAGCACACTTTTACTTATAATTAACAATAATAATAATAATATTTAAGAAGGTACTGGTTCGAATCCAACCGGATCGAAGGAATCTTAGTGTTCGATCTTCGTATTGATAATTACTACAAATTAGTGGAGTAATTTCACAAAAAATAATTGAATATCAAGGTATAACATCGTGACGTTCAATAAACTCAAAAATTACAATTTCATATTCACGCCTTCCTGTTTCCGCTCTATAGGAAATATCTCAGGTCCCGCGGCCGTGACATCGTAGAAATAAGCAAGTGAAATTTACAACCTAATAAACCGCGACAAAAATACTTTTACTGATAAGAATTATTTTATCGACCCCGCTTTGTTGATTCGCAACAAAAAAAATGTAGAAAGCGATAAAGATTTCTGTAAACATTTTATTTTAAATATATCACAGTTTTTGTCGATATTTTCAGCTAAAGCTATTTATAAAATATTCTACATTTTACGATGAATGTAATTCATACAATAAAATCACAAATTCGCATTCATTTGCGGAAAAATAAAAGAAATAAAGAGAGAGAAAAATTAAAAAGAGTGTCCAAATGTCCCATAGCGACCTTGTCAGAACGAGTGAGGTCCGGACGGGAGCAATTTGTCAATAGTACAGAAATAAGACGTGCCCCTGTTTACGTGTCGTTCCCGGGACTTCCTTCCCATTACAAATGAATGTAGTTAGGAAAAGTCACTCTCTATTGTGATATTTCGGGCGTAAGTTTGAGGAATAACATTTCTATATTTTCTTCTTGATATATATTGTCAGTTTATTGTTTACGGTTGTACGTCGATCAATGATTTCTTTGGGAGTTACTATACAGCTGAGAAATCAGAGTTCATTCTCAAACTCCGGAGTCGAGTCGATCTCGTACTGTTCAGTTTCAGAGGAACTTCCTCCCACGAACAATTGGGTTGTGGAATGAAATGGAAAAATCCCAAAGGGTTGACAATGCGCTCGTAACACCTCTGGTGTTAGCAGGTGTTCATAGGCGACTGTGTTCACTTTTCACCAGTCAGGCCGTAAGCTTGTTTGCTGCCTAAATAACATTAAAAACAATGAAACAAAAATTTCCTTTACGAAATCACTTACCTGTTCTACCCACACGTTCGTTGTCATGATTTGATTCTTAAGATTCTGAAACAAGGAAAAAAATGTTATAAATATACATAAACTCATATTGTATACAGATTCTTAGTGTGGATTAAGGATATCAGCATTGTAATGTCTTTGAAGAGATCTTTGTTTTTGTTAAAAATCTACGTATGCTTGGCCACAACCTCCTCAGATCTTCAGTCATTCTAGTCATGGGGAAACACAGATAGTGTATTCCATTACTCTATGGTAGGCATGTCCTAGAGTGGCGACGGGGAAAACGTAGTGTAAAACGCCCTGTGGAATGACGGACGCGCGAGCAAATTAGCTGCAAAACTTGCATCATACGACAATCGTTTGAAACATTTTAAGATGGCTACGCTAGAAACTGAAGAAAAGTGATTGATGTGACCTGTATCAAAAGAATTGTCTCAGGCATTATTGATTGTCCTTTTGTGTTAAATTACCCAAGGTTACTTTTCATTCACTTAATGTTTGTGGAAGGTGGGGTTCACTTTGAGAATCTAATATTCTTAGACATTCCTTACACCTATCCCGACGTCAAAAACAAAAAAATACAATATTACATAATAAATAGCTAAATATATAAATAAATATATTTTATTTTTAAAGTGACTCGAACCATGCTTGCCTCAATTTGCAAAGCAATCCTTGTACCGTTTGGCCACGACGGCGTTACAAAAGTTGTTTGACATTTGTGTTCTGTATCTAGTCAGAACCATACGTTAAAGATCAAATTGGGTTAAAAACTTTCTTAAAATGTCATTCAGTAATGAGACGACCAGAGAGTCATACCAAAATAAATTGTACGGCTCACAGGTTAAAGATTAAGTTTGTTTAACAATTTTCTCCACATTTTTGTGCTTAGAACCAAAAGGTCCACAAAGTCGGCTTGGGTGGTCAGGTATCTTGTGTATATGACGGTACTCATTGCTGTGAGAGCCTGATTAAATAAATTAAATAAATAAATGAGAAATGTTGCCGGCAGCGGCTAAAGGCGGCGCAGGATCGGGAGAGTTGGCGTGCTCAAGAGGAGTGCTTATGTATAGTAGTGGATGCGTGTGAGCTGATGATAAACGGTAGTCATTAGGAAGAATAATACAATCTCAGACGCTTTTACAACGAAATTGTCCGATTTCTAACTTAAGTCTTAAGGCGCTCGTATGGATATTACCTAACAGAGCTATGGTAATCATTAAAGACAACGTTGATCCTATGTTTGTGTATTAATCACCCAATCCATGAATGAAACCAAATGGTACCTTTTAATAATGTGTACTACCTACTGTTAAATTCGAAACAAAACATTCCGTCTCACATCTGACCTTTCACGAAGAGGGCATCAAACCAAAACAATGCGAAGCACCCATGTCATTTTTGCTGACACTAACCGGTAAATAGGTGTGTGCGGTTAAGCAAAACTTTTGTCCCTTGAATATTTAAAGATATTTATCCTGTTGAGTAAACTTTTTTCAAATGGCAGGGTGCGTGGAATGCGATAACAAAATCATAATGGACTTAAAACGAGGGAGCGTTTGAGTACGGTACAATAGATATTAAGTAGTTTCGGTTTCATCATAGACATGTTATTCACAGCTATTAACGGAAGTAATTTAATTTTAAAGAATAGATAAATAAAGGCGCATAGATATGATGGAGAACAAGTTAGGTCTCGCGAAATGATAACATCATTGACACAGCATAGAAGGAAAGATTGAAGAAACACACGATGGGAGAAGTCCGAAGAAAATTTATATTGTCCAGATAAAAGTAAAAGTGATGTAATGTTTGTATAAGAAAGTTCAATAGAAAGCATACAGCAAAGATAATTGGAAGTTGCTACCCCGATAAGCATGTCAGATTTAACTAGAAGAAGAAGATGAGTGGACGAAGAACGATACTTTTGTTTCATGAATAGTAACAACCGTTGTCCCGAATACCCTTATAAATAATTCATACTTTTTGTTTTCGAAAGTTAGTTTTAGGTACTTATTATATATATATCAAAGATATTAAACGGGCTTGTCGCAGTTTATAAAACGTGTATTCAAGGTCTACAACGAAAACTAAAAAAGAATTTAAAAAAGTTTCTATCTTCCTTACCACAGCTCCTAATTCACTGTATTTCTTTGACTTAAACGTTAAAGCGCTTTAAGAGTTGAATTCACAAAACACTCCCCAAAGAATCCGCAATAGCACCATTCAGCAGATGTAGCATTCTTTAAGACTTGTTACAGCGGAATTTTATCGACTGCAGTCCGGTAATTAAAACTAAAGGAATCCCAAAGTTGGTACAAACAATGAAAGTTGGCAGAGTGGTAGAACTGTGAGTAATGTTAGCAACATTGGAATCCGGATTGTTAGTGTTTGTTTAGTAATGGCATGAGAGAATTTTGTTTGTGTTATTTATGTATCATTTATTTTCAATTAGTGCTCTATATTAAAGTTATTAAAGTACCTTAACATTCATTTTGAATATTATATCAGACATTGTTTAAATAATATTAAGATTATTGAATATCACGATTTTTACTACCATGACATGAAATTATTTTTTGTGAAATTGCTCCACTAGTTTATTCTAATACGACTCTATTAATACCAAGATCGAACACTGAGAAAGATTCCTTTTATGCGGCTAGATACAAATCAGTGCCTTCAGCATGCCGTGCCCGACGCTCTCCCAACTGAGCTACGCAATGAACCAGCAGACCTTACAAATTTTTCTAAGTGTATATAGCGCCATCTTTAAGAAATATATGAAAGTTTTTCTTCACTCAGCCAGGTTCCTTTGCAGCTACCATTGGCTGACTAGATATCTAAATTGTTGTACATTTTGTATTATGCTTCAGATCTTATTACAAGTTAATTATGTGTAATTGGACATTTTAATGTTGATGTCTCAAACAAAGAAATCTGAAACACAATATAAGCGAACATTTGATGATAATAATATGTAATTACGAATACTAAATCTAAAACGCAAGTTGTTTTACAATATGAATAAAGGATCGACTATTATTTAATAAAATACAGCTTTGAACAAAAATCCGAAGATTCTTTGGATTTCGTAACAATCAGTCTGTCTATAAAACAAAATGGAATTTCACTTTGCGGATCTGATTTCTTTCGGAAATGGTTTTAATCGGTACTTCCATTGGCGTATTTATTTTGCTAGGATTCTTTATTTTACTGGTTTTGGTTTAAATTTTACTGTTGTGAAAATGCTGAAGAGGAAATTTCCTTCAGATACAAGCACAGGACGTTTAAAATTCTCTTTGCCTTATGTAATATTTTTATATATAGTAATTTTTGTATTTGTCTTTTTATGTTTTCCAGGAGATCATTTTGTGGACTTACTATCTGAGTTTTACTTGAAACTCCTGTAAATTGTTATAATACGCAATTCACGACAATTGACATCCTACCACGACCTGACACGTATAAATTACAAAAATCAATTATTTACTCAAATACAACCAATTCAATTAATCAACTTAATGCAATAGTAAACAAGGTGCAAAGTGCTGCGGTAAATGAAGGCAAGTGGGAGTTCATTTAACTTTATAATTGCCTGCCCGGCAGTCACGTCCACGTCACTGTTGCGAAATTTGGTTTGTTCAGAGGGATTTATTTTTGAAGCACTTATGCTGATGAGTTTTTATGTAAAAATATTGCTGAAACTTCCAAATCGACAAAATAAACATTAAATTCGTAAACAGCAGAACCATGACGTACAATCATGACAGCATTGACTTGTAAAGGCGACTTCCCCACGGTCCGTGATTTAACACATCACCTCGTAGAAATTTGCTCTCGTGGGCTAAGGGTAGAGGCCCATCTTGAGTGAAAAGCATCTGCAGCGGTACATGGATCAATGCATAGCGAAATACAGGCGAGATCGGTGCCTGGCAATGGATTGTCATTCTATAATCATTTAATTATTAAAAAGAAAGGGTGTGTCCGGTCGTTGGCCGTGAGAGGGATCTGTAAAATCATGGACCGTGGTAAGCCGCCTTATAACAGCATTCGATTGTTGCAGAGCAAAAATAAATTTAATTTAACAAAAATGGTTTGCCTATCTACCTTTTCCAACGTCTAGTCAGTAACTATACAATAGAAAACGCTAAAAGCATTTTGGGCACTCTACTCTCTAATTTTTATCTATCTTATTCCTTTGTCTCGTTTGTAGAGAGTGCGAACCCTCGTCGACCTCATCGTGACTTATCAAGTGAAATAGAAAATTAAAATTTTACTGAAGAATATTGAAAAGTTTTAATAACTAGTTTGGTGGCGCAGCGGTCAATACGCTGGTAGGCACTAAATGAGGAGATACCAGGTTCATGTGCCGGTAACATCAACTTAAGAACGAAACAATACTTAACATCATACTAAAAATACTAAGATGGTGGATGAAAATAAAAAATTAAACCGAGAGACATAATAGATATGATGACGCAGATTAATTTTTTCATGAAAAATAGTGACAGACATAGCATTAATACGACGAATAAAAATTAACTAGTTGTTCTTGACAGTCGTCTTCATAAAGTCTCAAATTCATTTAAGGAACAATGTGTATGTACGCTTCTATAATAATAATTCCGATCGATATTCAAAATTTGCCATTTATGAGGTTTGAAACTATAGCGAAACAGAAACTTTATACTAAAGGATGGAGGACAAAAATCCGTGGTAGTGACCCATTTAGTTCTTACAGATAGTCTCGATCTAAGATGATTAAATTAATTGCTGTAATGATAATAGTATCCAAATGTATATTTACAAGAGCAACCCTTAGAGTTTCTTGCTCATTCTTCTCAGGGGAACCTGTCTTACGAATGAGCAGTAGAGTTTATCAGTATAACGATTTTAAGTGTAATTTCCTTACCTATGAAATAAATAATATTTGACTTTGATGAAAATATCAAATTAGATATCACGGAATTAATTTCTGACTGCGAAACCACAGGTTCCTGTGCTTATCTATTTATCCCTTATTGTCTTGTATTCTGCCTGTGTTATTCAACCTATAATGAAATCAAATGCTGCGGCATTAAGACTGGAACGAAACTGGCAAATTGTGTCGTCCATTCTGACATTCTCAGCTAGTGTCGTGAAAAGAACCAACTGTCGTTACGAATTCTAAGGAATTCATTATTCAAGCGTAACGACAGCTGGTTCTTCTTCTTACACTTCCTATGCTATTGTGGTTTTGTATATCGGAAGCAATCAACTGTTTCGAACAAAAGCTGTGTGCCACCGTGCGGTTCCCGCTCATTCAAATGTTACCCAAATTCTTAAAACTCACACCGGCTGCTATCGTGAAGGAAGAAACACGTGTAGTACTTTGGTATTAATTTATGAAGAGTAGAATAGGCCGGGAATGTAATTGGAGTAAATACTAATAAATAGTATAGTTAGGTACGTAAGTGGGCAAACACCATATGAGCTTTTACTGTTATCTAGGTTCTAGTGACTGGTCGATGGCGGTATATTCTTTGATCACCAATGGGCAGCAGCGTCGGGGGTGCAAAAGACAATGCCCTGCAATTTCAAGGCTTTAACTCAACAATGAACTGCACAATATTAAATGGCTCACACAGGAGTCCAGCAGTGGATTACAAGAGGTTAATGATAATTATTTATGTCACCTTATAATTAAAACCAAAATTGATGGCGGCGGTCTCCCTAAACCGGTATTACCCGTATCATATTGTTCCAATCTCGCTTTGACAATTATTTATTTTGGTAAATTAAAATAAGGTGGAGACGATGCGGATGGAATTGACAACGGCAAACGGCCAGGTAATCAAAGAAAAGCATTACAGACGAGTGAAGTATAATATTGTTGCCTCTTTAATATAATCATTTTAACGAGATCCAAGTATTTGCAAGCGATTATTACACAGCTATATCGACACGATCTCGTAAACGGTAAACGGGACATAAAAACTGTGACGATTTGTTTTGACAGGCTCGTACGATTAGAACGATTTCAATGTTATGGAGGTGTTCATGGTTCAAATGGTATATAAAACGCTTTTGTCCAACAAAAGCGATATGCTTTTATAGCGGTCCAAGGATTTATCGTTAAACATTGAACGTGGAAAAACTTTCCGTTTTATACGAAGACCAGCTTGAATTGACAGCAACATGTGTCAGCCCGTGGGTAAAGACATCTTGGGATTGGTTTTAAAATGGGCTTATAGTAGGTGATACAGGTTAGTTTCCAAAATTAAAGTCGTAGGGTATAGAATGATAGAAGCAAATGTGGACAGCAGAGGTTGACGAGAACGATCAAAAATAAGTTGCTTTGACGTAATCAAAGGAAAAATATAGCCACGACGGAAGGACAAAGTAAACGCTTTACTAAAAACAGATAAGTGGTTATAACCTCGAAATTTAAGTGAGAGTATTACTCCTGGAGCTATTCACTGGTGAAATTGTTGTTAGCTCTTCTCTAAATGTCACTTCTACGACGGGCATTATTTCCATATCAGTTACGCAAGCAATATAACACTATGGCTCTACACCGCGGTGATAAGACCCATGATCAGTTACGGCGCGGTAGTATGGTGGCCACGAACCAAGCTGACAACTGCAACCGACAAGCTGGACAAATTCCAAAGACTCGCCTGCATGGCGACGACCGGCTGCATGAGGACAACTCCAACTGCGGCCCTCGAAGCAATGCTGGACCTTCGACCCCTCCCACTGTTCATCAGACAGGAAGCGGCGTCAACAGCAGTGCGTCTAAACAGAGCCGGCCTTTGGAAGCACACGAGGACCCCACACACAGAAATCCTTTACAAGACTGTCAATGAGGAACCGCTACTGGAGGCGGTTGTGGATAGGATCCCAAAACAATACATCTTTGACAAAAAATACAAGATACAATTATTTGAAGATCCCAACGAAGGACTGAACCCCAGAGAGGTCCGAGTCTTCACTGACGGATCTAAAACAAACTCAGGAACAGGTACTGGGGTATTCTCAGAAGACCTCAATATTAGGATATCAGCACCGCTTGGTGCCCACAACACAGTATTCCAGGCTGAATGCATGGGCATCAAGTTGGCGGCAGAAGCAATCATAGCGAGAAGAGTAAAGAACTACTCCATTCGAATACTCTCCGACAGTATGTCAGTACTTCAAGCACTAAATAGCTATGACATAAACTCAGGGCTCATTTACGAATGCCATCAAGCACTCATGGAGGTATGTATACAAAACCACGTAACCCTACAGTGGATTAAAGGACACAGCGGCTCACGTGGCAATGATGCGGCAGATGAACTAGCCAGAAAAGGGTCGGAGACGGACGCTGTAGGACCAGAACCGATAGTGTCCCTCCCCTGCCAATGGTCCAGAACAACTATACACAAAGGTACAAAATCTTCACATAATAATACATGGACCACCCTTACGGTTTGTAGACAGGCGAGGGAAGCACTCCCAACGCTCAATGCCAGTCTATCTCGTATACTAATTAAACTTAAAAGGCAAGAGCTTCGCACTCTAACTGCCGCCCTAACGGGTCATGGTCCATACTATAAACACCTTTTCAATTTAGGTACCACAGACAGCCCTCTATGCAGAGCGTGCATGGAGGGGGAGGAAACGGCTGCGCACATCCTACTCCAATGCTCCGGCGTGGCCAACTACAGGGCAAAGTACCTTGGAGTGCCAAGGTCGCTCCCCGAAGTCTTCAGCAAAGCAAGGAGGCTGCTGAGATTCCTGGAGGAGCTTGGGTGGCACGAGTAGGACCCTGCACCCACCACACGCAAAATAGGCGCTTTGTCGTCGAGTTGCGGAAACCAGCCCGTTGCACCAAGTACCAAGTACCAAGTACGCAAGCAATCAACGAAGAATTGTACAGTGTTGTTGGAAAATGGACAATTTAAAAAAGGTCGCAGAAACCATCGAATTGAACACAAAAATAATCTTACATATGATACAGTGACCAATGATATATGCTATTGTAGTAATTTAAAATCATCTCATCAATCAAATCATCACTTTTCCTTTTTGTTTATTTTATCAAATAAACCGACTATAAATTTAACTTCAAAGTATACCTATTTTGACTATTTAATATGACTTGACCACCACCAGTTGCGTTACATGTTCGTCTTGTTACTTGATATCATAAAAAGAAATGTTATTGGGAGACACGATTGGATTATATTTTGTATTGGAATTAGACATCGAGTATATAACCAGAAATAGAGACGAAATGTCATTCAATTTGTTTGAAAACTATTCTGCCATATCATTACTGTGACAACTGCGCTCCGATTGGCTAGCCCGAGTTCGAAACAACTGACGGGTGTCATCAACTGTTTCACTTCAAATCGACCAGTTAACTTGAGCTTTGCTCTAATAGACGAAAATTACAAAATTACTTATTTAATATTTAATTGCCGATGAAATGTGATTCCGTTTGTTTTGTAATCAGATGTTTTGCTGTTTTTCCCACACCACCGAATGAAATAGGCCCCATTGATACACATACACACAGGTCAGTAGTTGGCCTGTCTATATTTCAGTGCAAACGAGAGTTGATATTTATTAGAACTGTATCGCTAATATGTTACCAGGAATATATGGCCCTTATTTCGTCTCTATTTCTGGTTATATACTCGATGGAATTAGACCATGAAAAAGCGTCTTACTGAGCATTCTCATTTCATATATTTTATTTGATAAAGACGGTTATAATAAATTGTGGAACTGCACCTGAGGCATCGTTTTGGTTTTACCTCTAGTTTTTCTAACAGTATCGGTATCGTATTTATTCTAAGTTTGCGCAAAATATTTCAATTTCACTTATGTATTCGGAAACCACTTGCAATGTATCTCTTTTTCTGTTACTACGATTTATTTTCGAGGTAGCGCCATATGTTACCGATGCCTAATAATATACGACGCAGTACAGTTTACAAATCGTCTCAAGAATGGGTTTCGAAAATCCGCACTGTTCGCTAATAGACTGAATTTTCAACTTCCCTTTGAGTACTATTAGTGTCGCAACTGAGTAATTAAACTTTATAATTGGAACAGAAAGCATGCGTAACTAATTTCAGGGTTCCATTACAAAGGAAGTCCTCGCAAAATTTTATACGGTCTTTTTTTATGTCATTATGACGAACTTGGGAACATTGACAATCAAAACTCCATTTATATTTGCCTCGTTTTGGTAAAAAAGTCGCGCTATTACTGCGCTTCTATTTTATTTAGTAGATGTTTTGCCAGGAGCTCAAAACAAGATGACGTCTTGCTAAATGGCGCATTGTGGTAAAAATTGTGGACTCATGATTATTCTATATTATATCTACATTATTTTACAGTACAAGTTGTCAAAAAAATGAGGTACAGTAGCGAATGCTGGATAAAGCAGAAGAAACATAACTGTAGGATGAGTACTATAGGATTAAAGCTTTGCACTATATGTTTTTAATGGCAGTTGAGCACCTTGTGAAAAATTTCGTCCAGGCAAGTACTTCCACTTTACTTATTTCTGCCACTAAACGCCTATCCTTTTACAGTTGCAGTGCCACTCAGAGCTTTAAATCGCAAAGATCTATATACATAAGTTGACAAATCATATGTGCCTGTAATTTCACCAGCACCCTTACCCTTATAAACCAGAACGCAGTAACGCTCACATTACTGCTTCGCGGCAGAAATAGGTAAGGTGGCAGTACCTCCACGTCCCAGGACAGACTCCTTCACAAGGAGCTCTACTGCCAATGAGCATTACTACTCGATACGGTATAGGTGCTGGTGAAATTGAAGGAACATATTATCATCACGTGGAACTAGTCATCTTAAGTCTCAGGGAGACGGGCGCAGTGGCAGGGCCTAAGATCTGAGTGGCACTGCAACTATTACGGACAGGCGTGTCGCTTACCACCAGGTGCGTGGCTTGTTCGTCCCGGCACTTGGTAAAAAAATGCAAGAAAACACAAACCATAATATTGTATTTCAAATTTGTATATTTATTGAGAAAATAAAATTAAAATCTTTATTGTATCGACTAATCAGAGAGAGCCTTTCTACAATTGTAGCCCTCTCACCCCTGTAGCTCGCATGTCTAATCTATATAATGACTGCTCCAAACATGCCGATATATTTATTGACTCGCGGTTAGGTTTTAGAAACAAAATTCTTACTTTTCTTGGTTCGACCAGATAACATGGTTAAGTATTTATTGCGTTTTGTATTCTGCTTAAAAATATATACATATATCTTTTTAAGTTAGTTTCTTGGTCTTAAAATTGTTAAAACTGTATTTGTTATTTCCTCTTCTTTTTCCTTTTAATTTATACACACATGTTTATTTTTGCTTGAGGTGCTCGCCTATAAATGGTTAGATTGGTTAGATTGGTTTGTGAAATGTATTACTTACTCTTGAATTATTGTAGTAACTGTTGGTGTGCCTAATAAATAAATAAAGAAATAAATTGCATAATAAGTCACTATGATTATTTTCCACATGTGTACTATCCAGTTATTTTGTATAACAAATGAAGGTAATTATATGATATTATCTTTGAACAGACATGCCGTGGATGAAGCAAAAATATATACCAGGAAAGCAGAAAGTAATTATGATTATTAGGATATAGCGTGATGGTTACACGTGTGTGGAAACAGGTGTAGTTTTAAATAATGAGAGTGGTTCCATTTGTGCTACTGCTGAGACCGTAATAAATCCAATCATAAGACCATCTCAGCTTAACGAGTGCGATTAGACCAACGATTAAATATATTAAATATTTCCACGTAACTCGTTGCGCCAAGATATTTAGTATTCTCAGTGTAGTGTCAAGTAGATAGTGGATAGGACAGTGAGTGGCGCCATCTGCGCCACTACCGAGTCTCTGGTAAGTAATTAAACTTTATAATTGGATCGGGCGAGGTCAGCGGCGAATCGCGGAGTTGGGAGCATGAAATGTAAGCCATTTACAACGTTTGTCGCCGCTATCTGAGGTTTTTGTTTGCCTTACCACTATTATGGGTTGAATGGTTATAGTACTAATTTGTGTCAACCCGCGGGCAAAGAAAGGTACATTATGGGCGGTTGAGCCTCAAATACCTTTAGAGTATCAGCTTGATACATATTTATTAGATAGGGAAACCAACCCTCCTTAAAAACCCACCCAAAAGTAAGTAAGGTATTTGTAGTAAATTGTCAGTCTATATTTATTTTTCTCTAAAGTGTACTTTAAAATGTTTGTTTGTTTTTCTTATCAAATTTGCTTTCTCCGTGTTGTACTTTTTAAGCTGTAGCATTGCTTCATTAATACCTACAATTTATAATTTTGTAGTAATATTTGGATGATGTGCTTAATTGTATAAGTTGCACGGTTATTCTAACTAAAACTACTAACTACTAACTAAACATGTGTAATTGTTTTACGTCCTTCACTATTGTAAAATAAAATTAACATTTAGTTGTGAATTCCCACAGTACATTTCGAAAAAGGTGTAGATTTCAACAGATAAAAAAACAAGAATGTACACATTAACATTACATATCAACTTTACCTGTCTAGTTTACCAGTCATCTTTAAGTTGTTTTGTTATTCATTAATTAGTTATAACTTTCCAATTTTTAATTTATAATATCAAGTGATAGGACGAACAAATTACGCGCCTGAGGGTAAGCTACACGCCTGTCCATGACAGTTGCAGTGCCCTTCAGAGTGCAAGTCCCATGTGCCTGTAATGTCACCAGCACCCTTACCTTTCAAAACCCGAACACAGTAATGCTGACATTACTGCTTGGCGGCAGAAATAGAAAAGGTGGCAGTAGGTACTTCCCTGCACGACGTCTTTCACAACGAGGTCTACTGCTACTACATTACCATTTGTAGTATGTTGCAAAAGAAATATTTAGGATTGACATGTTTTTATTGTAAGCTAATAACTACGCATTACCGAATCACTTAAAACATTTATCGTAACAATAAGGTATTTTTATTGTTAGCATATGAAACTTTCGCCATCAACTCAATGACAACAAATTCCTTTGTTTACAATCGTATTTGCTTACGAAACAAAAGACTGTCTTTCAAAGAGACTGCTCCCTCTATTTACTTTGTGAGATATCAATTAATCATTTACTTTATCCCTCCGGCTGTGTATTGTATAAAGAACCTTATACCTACAGGGTATAAAATGTTGTATCGTGATATTTTATTTAATAAGTTTTTTGCCATGTCTGAACAAGGTAACTCCAAAAAATACACATACATAGGTTTCCTAATCAAGGACTTGTCACTATCCTGCTTAACATATTAGCATACCCACACAAAAGGGAAATGTTGCACCCTGACGCGGGTTGCCAATTCCATCCAATAAATCTTGTCCTAGTCTTTCTCGGCTTGTACTAATAAATCCATCTCAGTTGTTGGAATGATATTAAGATCTTACTTAAGTCAATTGTCTTTTTTCTTCTTCATCATCGTCATCACTCCACTGGTCTTCTCTCTGGCCCAATGAACTTGCGGGCCATAGACGTGTTATGAACCTTCGTCGATATGATCACGATGTTTTCTTACGCCACTAGCAAGAAGTCTTGCTACTTAGAAATTAAAGTTTTAATCATAAGTCATAGCAAACGCCCGAACGGAATGACAGTCCCATATCTTTCTACATAAGTTTTGCTTATAGTGTCCCTCCCTATCAACCTCTTCGTTATGCGGGAAGGGCACTATGACCTGTGCAAGCGAACTTTCACAGGGACCGTCTAAGTCAGGTTCTAATCCCGGATCAGCACGTTTGCACGCACTTCATCCGGTTCTTTGTAAGGCTAGTCTAGCTAGCCTTAAGTGAGCCGCCCAGGGTGCACGTACAGTACCATCCCTATTTTCCAGATAGATACCGGAGCTGTAGACACGCTCACTTCCCGTCCTGCTCCGCACGACTAACGGTTGCCACTGCTGAGCCGCCGACTCTAAGCGGACTACTAAAATTTCCTCATTGGTGGCGGGCACGCTAATTCCCGACGCCGAATGAACGGCGTCTCTCCAGTTCCCAAACTCTTATGCGGCCGGAGGGACCGGAAGATGTCTAGCTCTCCGGGCTAGTGCCGGAGATGCCAAGTGGCAGTATCTTGCGACAACGTCCGGACATAGCCACCGACTTAAAGGGCAACTCACGTGCCCCGCTCATCTCCTAGCCTCAGGCTCTCAACTAGATCGCTACTAAGACGCGCAGATGAACGTGTTCGTCCCTGCAGCTAACCACAAACCTCGGCGAGTCCATACCCAAGTCCGGCGTAGCCCTATCTCTCGGGTCAGTAGATAGGGACAGAACGGAATGACAGTCATTCCTTGGACTATGGGCCGTGCACTGTTGTGGGATGCCTCATGTGCCGACACACCTGCCCTATCCAATCTCCAGCACGCCAGCCAGCTGGCGGAAAGAATTTGGAGTCGAAGCCCTTGGCCTGTGTGGCCCCGGCGCCCTTCATCTGTACAAAATTTTATTCAAAAAATTAATAGACTGGGAATCCCAAGGACCGGCAGCTACCTTGCCCAATATATGAACCATGGCTATACAAAGGAGGAACGCTACCAGCATCTTCAGCACTTTGCCGCGGGACCCAAATTTATTAATATTATAATTTAATTAATCCCAGTTATAGTTTGTAGTATTTTAGTATTTTAACGTATTGCCTAATAAAAAGCCAAGTTATAAGTTTATAATAAAGTCCAAAGTTATAGGTTCACGTTGTTGTCTCAATTTAGATGCAACCGTTCTCCCATAGAGCTACCACAGCACTGTATTTATTATTATTACTGTATTTATAAATATGATTTGAGGGTATGTATGAGATGTTCAGCAATCTTGACCCAAATAGATCGATACCATATACGTGACCAAAATCTCTCTTATTATATCAACCTCTTAATGAGCTCTCAGGGATTACGTAACACAATTCCATTATTATGTACAAAGGGACACTATTAATCACAGCAACCAGTAAAAGTAGACATCTTTTTTAATAACAATAGAACCGACGTTACGACATCTTTTGTTGGTCGGTTATCGCAAAGCCCGAAATAAAGGACCTGCTAAATACGCGCTTTGTGGATAAGATTCTTGTTCTAGATACAGGTGTCGGAGAAATTAAAAAGTGTGACGTAGAAAGCTTGGTACGTGATCTTGACAGGTTTTTAGGTTCAGACTTTGTGTTGCTTGCAGTTTTGATAACGAGATTTGGCTTTATGATGAACGATAAAGATATTTTTAACTGCCGGACCGGACTGCCACGCAGAAGTCCCATTCCCGGGCCAGGAGAAATAGTTGTATTGTCTACATTTATTTCTCTCGTGAGTTTAAGTGTAATTTGTAGTTGTCTATGTGCGTGAAAATGGCACCCGCGATACAAAGCTTCCCCAGTGCGGGGCTATGTTGAGTGTGTGCGTTATTATTATTACTGTTCCCAAGAACGCAGTGATGTTACCGCGTGAAATCAATGATATCTATGTACTAGCGTGAAATGCATTATTTTCATAGGTATATTCATTTATATTTTAGTAGCAGTAGAACTCCTCGTTAAAGGGTTCGTCCGAGGAAGTACTGTACCTTTTTCTACCGTCAAACAGCTATGAGCATTACTGCTTTCCGGTTTTTAAGGTTAAGAGTACTGATAAAACTACATAGGACTTGTCAACTTTATGTCCAAAACATTTGCGATTTGAAGCTCTCAGTGGCATTGCAACAGTTATAAGTACACGTGTCGCTTACCAACAGGTGCATGATTTGTTCGTCCCGTCGTTTAATAAAAAAAGGTTTTTCTTATTTTACATGTCGCACACCGGTTTCAACCCCGACATATTAGAAAAATAGCAAACGTAACACGTAAAAAAGTAACGGTATTGAAAAAATACACTATCGAGCAGTTGACAAAAGTGACATTTAACTTTAGTCTGGGTATACTGCCTTAATTTTTCTGTAATTTTGACTTGTGATACTATTGAAACTAGCGATTGTTATGCTAACATTTTGTACGCAGTGTGGACGTGACGTAGAAGAGGCCTGTCTACTCTGATCTTAGAAACATCCAGTTTGTATCTTTCGGAACATATAATACGAGTAGAGTACGGACTAATTAGCTGTATCCATAATAAACGAAGATATGAAACGTTTCCTACAAATTGATGAGACATTTGACGACCGCACCTGTTAACACTTTGGGTTGCTAGGTGAGGAAGTTTCGGGTTTTATTTATTACATGGACAATAAAACAGATAAAATGTAAAGGCTGAGTGAAGAAATAAATTTCTCACAGATGGTGCTATGGAAAAAAAATCGTTAAAAACCAATAACAAAGATATGCAACAAGTACAGAAAAATTCGTACGGTCCGCTAGTTCGTTCAGTGACTTAGTTGGCATAGCATCTGCCACGGTTTGCTAATAGACGTAGTGGAGCAATTTTACAAAAAATAATTGAATATCACGGTGACAAAACATCCTTCAATAAACTTAATTAAAACAGATAACAATCAAATTATATTGATAAGAGTTAAATATGGCGTAAGTTCTGTACGCGATTGTAACTCTACTTATGTTGAATCATCATTAGAAAGTAACAATAAAGATCTACTGTTCAATAATTTGCTAATAATTTAATTACTTAATTAATATACTTATGTGTTACTATTAACGTGTTATGGTCAAAACTTTCTAGATAAATTATGTACATGAGCTATCTATCACGTACCAATAAACATCATGATTATAAGAACCAGTGTTCATCTAACAGAATTATAATGTGAAAATTTATGTAGTGACTAGGTTTATAAATGGAATGTTATGATGGTATTAACATATAGATGATGATGATGAAGGGAAAGATAAGCAAGCATGTCGTTAAAAAACGCAGTATAAAGTCTAATGAATAACCACGCCTGTATGAAAAGAATCTATCTTTTCGAGTCAAGGCAGCGAAAGAGATGGGGCTGGAAACTATCGTGATTGTATGTTTTCCAAAATAATCATAATTCTAAAAGTACCAGAAAAGAAGTATCATTCATAGACTACGAATTACAAAGAATTTGCCCTAGCCTAGAAATCGCTAGCTCACACCGACCTTAAAGATATTTACCTAAAGGAATTTGTAAGAAGCTTATGTTTATGAAGATTACTACAGTCCCATAGATAGCGAAATGTTCTGAATTAATACGTATTGCGCCTGAGATAGTAAGCAAGATTATCTCGCCCCAAATGATGGACCGGATTTGGGACATCATATGCGTTGCAACGAAGTGTAAATTGAAGTAGGTAATTTTCGAGGACTTAGTTTTAATTTGGTAAATTTTTAAATAGCACATCACATTACTGTTTGGCGGTAGAAATAAGTAAGGTGGCAGTACTTCCCTGGATGATATCCATGTGAAACATTACTGAATTTGAAATGTAGGGTGCTGGTGAAATTTCAGGACTTTTCAACTTACGCCTTAAGGTGAAAAGGCGTAGTAGCAGTATCCCTTAAATATTTGAAATTTAAAGCTCTGAGTGGCACCCCAACTTCATGATTAGGTGTGTCATTTACTACCATACGACTTATTCGTCTCGTTATTTGATATCCTAAAAATAAATCTAAAAGAAGATAGCTATTAACGTGACCAAAAAGATACATCCCTATACCGTATACAGAAATAATGTCTATAGCTGTAATTAAGTACGCAATACGTATAATGTGGGTGTTATGGTATTCGGATACGCCTCGTATCTAAATAGAAGATTACGTTAAGAGACAAAACCCGAATACCTGATTAACATTGGGGATCTCCTACAACATTACCCCAATATTGTTATGGCCTGTGTAATTTTGTATAGTTTGGTTAAGGTTTTAAGAAAAACATCTTGAGATTTCTCAAATGATGTGTGATGGTAGGTTTACATGGGCAATTTTCAGGTTAGTGTTCTCTATCTATTTTTATTCTAATTTCGGTGGAACTTTTTACTATATAAGGATTATTTAAGTATTAGTACGCGAAGGGAGTATCCTAAAATATTATTTAATATTTTACGATAATATATTTTAATACTTATATAGTAAACATTCCACCGAAATTAGAAAAAAAAACTAATTTGAAAATTACCCATAACAAAAATTTGCATAGAGAAATTCATACATATCGTTTTACTTCCACAATTTTATAAGGTGTATGATATTGGAGTGAAATTCCCTACTTACAGATTTGTTTCCTGAACACTAGAACTTGGGCCTTTTTAAGGCAAGAGTGAATAAGCACTACATAGATGTATTGTAATGCTTATATCGTCGACCTCATTGTCACTTTCCATCGGGAGAGACGGAGGTCAAGTGCGCACTATTTGATCCATATAAAAAACAAAATAAAAAAGCAAACGTTGACGAAATGCAGAGAATCGTTGATGTCGGCTGTGCGTAATAATACAGCAGTAAATAGAAAGCACCTAAATCAGAATCCAAAAGAATGGTATATGAAAAGATTATTAGCCTACTTATGTTGAGAAAGGCAAAGAAAGATGCTATGATCGTAGCAATTAGAAAGGTAATGTTTGTCCTAATTTTGGAGTAAGACACGGCCATTATTATTTAGGTAGTACAGTAGTCTTAAGACGACCTTAGTAAAGATCAGGAACTTAATTACCCAGAATAGACGAGCAATACGACTTTGGAACGCTCTCTTACCTCATCTCCATCTGTATCCCATTAGTCTGACACTATCTTATATTTATTGTGTATTATTTACATAATATAGAAATTCATAGAATTGATGTAGTTAGCGTTAGTGTATATGTAATATATCGCACATTTGGTGTCAACAGTAAGTAATTAACTTACATTTGTAAAATTTACACAAAGCGAATTTTCAAGTTTTGTTTCTACGGCTATTGAATTTTTTTTTTTAAAAGCTCTTGAAAATTAATGAAAGCATGTGTTTCTGTTTTTCCCTATGAATTTGCACTTTTGACATTATCATCATTATCATATCAGCCGAAAGACGTCTACTGCTGAACATAGGCCTCTCCCAAAGATTTTCAGACTAGCCGGTCAGACGCGACGTGCATCTATCGGATACCCGCCGCCCTTACCAGTTCATCCGTCCATCTAGTAAGGAGCCGTCCCACTGAAGGCTTTCCTGTTCGTGGTCTCCATTCGAGAGTCTTTCTGTCCCAAAGGCCGTCAGGTCTACGAGCACTTTTGACATAATGTAATGGAATGTGCCAGACAAACACAATCAAACTTATACGTGCCGATAAGGGACCACCTTAAGCTACTTGGTCTGGACTTATCATGCAACCTCAACTTTGGGCGAGTGCTAAGCAAAAACTGCTGCCAGAAAACTAGGCATACTTTACAAGGTCAGGCGGCACTTCACACCTGAATAACTTTTAAATCTGTATAAGGCACAAGTTCGATTGTGTATGGAGTACTGCTGCTACCTTTGGGATAGCTCTGTCCATTACCAGTTAGCCGCCTTGGACTCAGTGGAGCAAAAAGCAAAGAAACTTATTAACAACAATTCTCTTGTGAAGTCAAAGCTACAAAATCTCGATCATCGCAGAAAAGAAGCCTGCTTATCGGTTTTCTATTGGACACATTTCGGGGAGTGTGCGCAGGAACTTTTCAATTTAGTTCCACCCTCACCGTTCCTCCTTCGGTCGATTAGAAAGTCCAGAGCACTGCATTCTTCTGTCGTTGATATTCCATGTATTCGCACTACGCGCTTTGCTTCCTCTTTTCTGATGCGTACGGCAAAGGAATGGAATGTTCTACTCTATCTGTATTTCCCGAAAAGTACAATTTGGGGCTATTCAAGGCTAGAGTGAACAGGCATTTTTAAGGCAGACGCGTCCCATCGTCGCTTAACATCAGGTGAGATTGTGGCCAAGCGTGTATCTATTATATATTAAAAAAAACGTATCAAACTTGGGTATTCCCTGAACTCTGGGTCACTTTCCATAGCACCTTGTCCAGAATCAATTTAGAAAAGTTTATTTCCCAATTTGGTCCGACTGGGAATCGAAACCGTTCCGGGTTCTCCTCATCCAGCGCCCACACTATAAACTATTGGGCCACAGAGGTCGTCAGAAATGGTCATTGGTCACTTTTTTCGGCAGTTAAATCTGTGTTTCATCGAAGGTTATTGCACCTTTTATCTATCCATAAATTTTGTTCTGATAACGGATGATATGTTTTTTAACCGACTTCAAAAAAGGAGGAGGTTCTCAATTCGACTGTATGTTCTTTTTTTTTCTTTTTTTTTGTATGTATGTTACGCGATAACTCCGGTATTCGTGAACCGATTTTGATGATTCTTTTTTTGTTGGAAAGGGGGTACTTCCATAGTGGTTTCATTTCATTTTGAAGAAAATCATCCCCCTTTAAGGTTGGTTGTTCACGCATGAAGATTCATTTTTATAAATAGCGCCTAACTTTAATTTAGGAGCAATTATTTTAATGGTTGATTTTGCTATTTCTCCAATTCAAGGCGTTTTTCAATCAATGTACTTTGAGTAGTGAGAACCGATTATTATTATCTCCAGTGTCAAGTTCTGTATAGTGGCGAAATAGGGGATATTTCAATAAAACTTAGCAAATAGACGTACTGAGATTATGTAAGTCGTAGGTTGTCATATCATACGCCGTCTCTTAATTTTTATGTATCCAGGTCACAAGTAAAGTGGTAGAGTTTAAATAAATGAATAGAAAAGGACCAATGCGAAACGATGAAATGGAAGATACATGGCAGCACAGCAAATATACCAAATACATATATTTTTTGACGGCATCTGTGAGCGTGTGGCTTGCACACCGATTTTCGGATCTGATGTTTGTGGTACCGTCGTTGTTTCCGATTTCCGTAACACAAATGCTTTATCTACTTACTTTGGAACCAGAGCAACGTATCTGATGTGGCCTAATATTTATTTATTTACCACATGTTTGTATCGTATATATGATATGTAGGTAAATTTTTAGCTTCCAATATCCACTATTAGAGTAAAAACGTCCTCAGTGTAATATTAAACAAGGACAAAGAAAGAGGAGCAGAAAATTCGTTAAACTATTCCCCTAGGCTCTTAAGGAAAAACACACAATTACTCAACCCAAAATCCCTAGTCTCTCGTGCAAATATACTATGATATTTTTCCATCACGTACTTTCCCTCGCTTCGTCCTCTTGTAGTGACCTTCTGAAGGCGGACATAAATAAAAGGGCTCGAGAACCCCGACGTTTTTAATAACAACTGGACCTTTATCATAGTTCCTTTTGTTGCATACGTGACTGATGCCACCAACTGGACAAGACCTGCCTAAGTAAAACATTTTTTAAATTATAGAACAAAGAATACGAGGTTTAGATTTGCTGAGAGGTCAACATTTGTTGGCTGCCAATGAGAATGGACGGGATTTTACTACGCTCTCGAAATTTTTCGGGATTCAAGTGCGAAAGTACTTGGTAGTTTTGTTTTTGCTTCAACACTTGAATGTTTACGACGGCCATTGAAACTATAATTTTTTTTAAATTTTCTCTTTAATTATACATTTTTGGACTCCCTGAAACAATGTTGACGGGAGGTGTACGTTTGAAGCCTTTACCTATACATCTGTGTTTCTGTCTATCGATATAAAGGGTTATTTGTAAAAGGACTATATTACTAACATCATAGACAAAAACTTTTGTTCCATGATTTTTTAGGTTATTCCCATCTGACTCTCTAAAACCGCTCCCCTGGGGATCCGTTTTATTTTATATCATTTTCTATTGCCTTCGGATCCCCAATGCAGGGAATCTAGAATAAAATTAATACTTTATTCCCACCTAACACCGTGGTACTTACAAGTTTATTTTTGGGACTGTGGTACAGTCAACAAGAAAATATGTTTCATGTTTGTACTGTATTATATTTAGTTTATTAGAAATCAACAACATTAACTATACTTTAATGTAACGGCTGACCGTCAACCGTGACCGTGGGACCTGTAAATGGCCCGAACAATGGTTTGTTTAAAAAAAAATATACTCATATAAATCCGGAAAAATAATTTCATTTGGGTAACAAGCGCGAAAACCTAAGAACTCGATATATACTTTAACGATCAAGGCTTTTAACCCTTGTTAGTTTTCTTAAATACAACTTAAGACTGATTTTTGTTACTTGTGAATTGCAATATGTCAATATTAATGTTCCTGTTACAAAAAAATATTGTCTGTGATAATTATAACATTCGATCACAATTGCTCAATAAATGAATATTTGATTTCAAAACTTCTTCTCTTGTCTGTACTTACCTTACAAGTACAATGAGAGGATCCGTTGGGAGTTGCAAAATATCATCAGAGGGGATCAGATGGAATTTAAAGTTGGCGGTGGATCAGTTTAGGGAATCAGATGGGAATAACCGATTTTTAATAATTCATCGCATTTTACTTTCATATAAAAATGGGAATATCTTTAAATAGATTGCTCTAAACTGTACTAAATCTGTGTTTGTGTGTATGTGCGGACGCCTGCACGTTTGAATCAGATACAGATCTAAGATGTATCAGATAGTACAAAAATAATTTAAAAAATTTAGTTTTTGTTAAATTTATTATATTTTGTAAAAAGTAATGTGTTGGCGAGACGCTTGACTGGTGCTTTTGAATGGGAGATAGGGGAGAAAGGGAAATTTAACTTTTGAGGTTTTGGGAACGTTTATTTTAGCGATTTTTATGACACAAAAACGTAACGTCAAAGAAATACGAATAAAAGCTATAAAATGTACCTACATACATATCGTGATTATTAAGATGGCAAAAATTTCGATTTATTTTTAATTTCTTAACAAGGGTGTTAATTTGTGTGAATGTGTGTGTATATAAAGGATATGTGATGTGAAATTAGCATGCAAGTTTGTATATACAATGCATTTTGCATTTCAGTTACTTTCTGCTTTAAGATACAAGTTTAAGAAAGTAAGGCGACGATATCACTGCCATCTACTAACTAAAACGCGGCAAGTGATAAAATATTTTTTTGAGATGTAAAAATCCATAACCCAGTTTTAGAATATCGATATTCTTTAATGATATTTCAGTTAAGCATCGTTAGCGTAAGTCCCGATAAGTTGAACACGTTAACTAATTTTAATTGTTTTTACAAGTGCTCTAGTTTTTGCTATTTAAAACGTTTGACCATTTGTCACGTAGCTTTTTAGTTAATTGATAGCAGATCAGAAAGTATGTGCTCGCGCACATCATGGAACAGAAGTTGTTGTCTAGGATGTTAGTATAACAATCCTACGAATTTGTTAGTATTTTACAAATGTTTATACAATACAAACAGTTGCTTACCAACAGGCGCACGACTTGTTCGACCCGTCGCTTAGTATTATAAAAAATAACCCTGTTATGTCTGTAGCATTGCTGATCTTAAACGGATGGACTGGTCAAATTTTTTTTAATTTAAAGGGCAATTTAAGCAGGGTGGATGTCGGATGAACAGCCATTCAGCTGTTTAAAAATCGTCAACTCTTTAGGTATATCACATACTCTCATACTCAACGTACACACTCAACATAGCCCCGCACTAGGGTGTCATGGACCCTGTATCGCGTGTCATGGACACACACATATAGACAACTACTCCCAAACTCGAGAGAAATAAATGTAGGCCATACAAACATTTCTCCCGGCCCGGGAATCGAACCTGGGACCTCTGCGTGGCAGTCCGGCATGGTAACCGTTCGGCCACGGAGGCAGTTATAATACAAGTGTTTTTTTAAAAACATGCTTTTATTTTGGCCTTTCAAGGCCTTATGGATCTGTACGATTACCATGTACACACACGTGCATATAAACACACGCACACACAAGCACATACACACACACACACACACACACACACACACACACACACACACACACA
>NW_020654289.1:3378573-3379563 GCF_003589595.1 Hyposmocoma kahamanoa
ACACACACACACACACACACACACACACACACACACACACACACACATTTTAAATTAAAATTTTACTTTCACTTTAATTAAATATACAAGTGTAAAAAAAATTGTACCCTTTTTTGTTTCTCTTTTGCAATGTTTGATATTTTGTTAGTACTGCCGTAAGATAGTAAGTATGTGTCATTACCAATACTGAGGGACTGGTGACTTGTAGCACAGGCCTTTAACAAGCACCAGCTCCTTCAAATAAACTGTAACTGTGTTACTGAGAACCTTCTGTACGCATTTTTTTGGAGAAATAAATATAATTATTACTATTATTCCTATTTTTGTCATAATTAGTTCCTACACATAGCATAATAATGTATACACAATAATCTATTAAAGCTTTTGTTCTTTAAACAGAAACTAAGCGAATAATTCCAAAATTGAAGTAGTTAAAACCAAGCTCTGTAAATAATGTAATATTTTTAACAATACTCGTAGTTTTCCTATTATCAACAACATAAACTCTTGCACAAAAGCGCAATAAAATTCAGACGAACAGTCGTAGTAACTGAATTTATACGTTAGGCTAGATTTTTCATTGTAAGTGGGCTGAACTGGCCCCAAGCCAACTTCATTCATCATAGGCCAAACTGTATGGAAATTGGCAAGAAATTCCGTTCATTGTTCCCCATGTGACTGTTTTTTTAGGAATTCTTTTTAGCAAAAACTTTATACGTCTTCCGTTTTATTTTACTATGAGAATTTAAATTTAACTTTGTTTTTAATAATACCGAACGAACAACGAACAAGTCGTGTGCATAGGAATTGTAGCGACACTAATATCCGTTAGCATTAAACTTAGGTACATCTTAAACCAAAACGCTCGCAATGCAAAAGATACTCTAAGCGCGTTATGTGACGAGTGTTTTATTTATTTATCTAAGTTTTGGTTTAAGACGTACTTACATTTAGTTCATGTGGACATTAGAGATTTAAATCGCATCTAGT